>NW_022156720.1:350065-437173 GCF_004355905.1 Pyricularia grisea
TAAAAAAAAAAAAAAAAAAAATAACGATCGGTTTATAATATAAAACGTTAAAAAAATTTTTATCGATTTAATTCGTTCGTTTAAAACTTAATATAAAGTTTTAAATAATCGATATTGGATTTATTTCGGCTAACCCCTTTTTTTTTAAAATAAAAAAAAAATAAAAATTTGGAAAATTGACGAATTTTTTTTTTTTTCCCAAATTATCGCCATTATTTATATAATAAATTATAGTACGAATAAAATAAAAATATCGCGGGTAATTACCGGTTTTTAAACAAAAATTTCCAAATATTAAATAAATTTTTACCTGTTTAATTTTTATTTTATATTGGTTAATCGAAATTAAATTTTTTATTTTTATTAATCGTGCCCAATTTACACCGTTAAACCCAATCGAATAATTAAATCCTCGATTATCCGTTCGACTACGAAAAATACCAAAAATACTACCCCCGGATATAATTTTATTCCAAAATCCAACTGTAAAACGAGGTCGAACGAAAAAAATTGCGAAAAAAACGACGGAAAGCAAACCACTAATTCGAAAAAATGGCCGTATTAATAACCGAATAGTAAAAAAGGGATAACGGACGAAAAATTGTACAAAACGATTTAAATTTGGAAGTAAATATAAATTATAATGGTTATATTAAATGGTTATATATTAATATGCTATTTTGATTATTATATTAAAAAATATTCGCCGTTTATAATCGAATACGGATTTATTAATACCCAAAATCGCTTTCCAACGTATAATAAAAGATTTAATAAATACGGTTACGTTTTACGTTCGTTTATATATCCAAATTAAAATTTTAATAGCTTTATAAAAAACCGGGGAAATGTTTTTAATACAATTATTTACGGTTTCGAATTTGGCTATTATTTACGCCAAACGGGTTACGGTATTTACCAAAAATATATCCTTTATCCGATCTATTTTACAAATAATAGGGTATAAAATAAAATTTTAATAAATAATATTTACCTATTTTTATATTTATTTACCTATTTACTTTTTTATTTATTTAAATTATATTCGTTTTATTTATTTTATTTATTTAAATTAATTAAAATATATTAATTTATTTAACGCAAAATTATAAATAAAAAAAACTTTTAATTTTAATTTTTTTTACTAATTTTAAAAAGGGTTGGAAAATAAAAACCCTTTTTACCGTTAAAATTGTATTATATTAATTTTAATAATTATTATAATTTAATTTTTTATATTTTAATTTTAAAATATAAAAAAATCCCGTAATTATCTATTATAACCGTATTTGGGTATAATTTTACATTATAGGCAAAAAATTTCCTTTAAATTTTTTAAATATTTTATTATAAACAGATTTTATAACCAATATTTATAACCCTTTTATTTTTTTATTTATTACCTCGCTAAAATCGGGCATTTTAACCCAATCGGCGGTAATAAATAAAAATATAACCCATTTTTAGGCATTTTTCTAAATAATTATTCGGTAAATTGTTCCAATTAATTTGCTAAATATATTTATATATATTTTATAAAGCGTTTGTTTGGCCTAAATACGGCGTATAAGGGCTTTGTAATTAAATACCCTATATAATTTTTACGCGCGGAATTTGGCGGTATTTATAATATAAATATGGTTTATAATTAAAAATTTGGGTACGTTATAGCAAATAAAAACGCGTAATAGGGTTTTTTTAATAAGGGTAAAAAATTAAATAAACGTAAAATAAACCGTTTTATATTATAATTATTAAATTTGGTATTATAATTTTTAATTTGGGGAATATTTATTTTATTTTATTTTCGAATATTTGGTATATTTGGTTTATATTATGGTTGTAAACCGCAATATTTTTTGCCCAATAATGCATTTTAATAACCAAATATACAATTAGGAAATACTAGTACCGATATATAATATAATAAACGAAATTACGTATTATTTAATATTATTAATTAAAAAAAATAAGAACCATTTTATATAATTATTAATTATTTACCAATTTAGCCATTTTTTTTTGGAAAAACGTTAATATATTACCAAAATAGGTAATCCTATGGCGAATCTAGCGCATTATTTTACCAATTTTTATAATATTAGTAGATAAAACGCCTTTAAAAAAGCTGTAAAAAATTTGGCGGATGAATTTATTTGCCTTATTTTGGTAATTAATTTATTATAATAATAAAACAGCGATTATTTTTTCCTATTTAAATATTGTTTTTTCAATTTTTTTAATGGGAATTTAAAAAAAAGTTTCGAAAACGTCTTTTAAATTGTTAAAATTATCCACGTTTTTCCAATATTCGTTATTAATTAGGGCGGGGGTGCGTACCTTTAGGCCAAATTTGGACTGTAAATTTTTCCAATATTAATTTTAACATTTTTTAAATAATTATAAAAAATGGTTATTATAATTTTATTATTTTAAATAATTATATAAAATGGTTATTTATTCTTTGGTAATAAGTTTTGTTTTAAATTTATTTTCCATTTATTTTTATTTAAATTTAATCGACGTTATATATTTATAACCAACGCGTAATTTCGATTTTTGCCGCGATAATATTATATTATATCGCTTGCGCGCGCGGTTTACGAATAATTTAGTTTTATCGTTATTATTTGTTTATTTTTTAAATCTTTTATTACGGTTTCGTAAATTTTGGGCCTTGCGACCGATTTTATTATTTATTTTACGTTTGGGTATTATTTTTGGTTAATTTTTAATTATAATTAAAATTATTGTGGAAAATATAGGTTTTTACCCATATTTACTAACGATATTTATTTTTGCAAATGGTGGTTTTTCCAATATAAAACAAAACCGCGATCGAATTATAAGGTTGTAAAATTTGTAAAAATTTGAAATTTTTATTATTGCAATTAAATTCCAAAATTCGGAAATTTTTTTACAGGTGGTGCTTTTTTAATTAAATTGGCCCCACACCCACCCCGTATTTTATCCAATTAAAAAGGCGTTACTGCCTAAAAAATTTTTTACGTTAATTTTAATCGGATTTAACCTCGTCCCCCTACAATTTTTTTTTTTTTTTGGTAATTACGTAATAATTTTCGGTTTTCCACCCGATTATTTATCTAGCCCCAATTATTACCGATTTAAATCGTTTATTTGGTAACCATTTTTTATAATTATTTTATTATTTAATTTTAGCTAATTATAATATTTTCCCCCTTATAATTTACCTTTATTAAAACGCTTCGCAAAATTTTTAAAATAAAAACAGTACGTAAATCCTATACGGGCAAAATACCCAAAACACCTTTTAAAACCGCGGATGAAAAAATATTACCAAAAAACGCAAAAATATACGTTTTAAACCCGGTAATATATTTTCATTTTCCTATTATATATTTAATTTATTTATTTAATTATATTTTAATTATTATTTTGCGGAAAATTCGAAAAATACAGCGAATTTTCGATTTAATTATCCCTAAAACACCTTTTTAACGTTTGGTCCGAAAAATTGCCTACAAATATTTACCTAATTGCAGGTTTTTTACGTTTATTATCGCGGTTTTGTAAAAAGCCATTAAAATATTTTTTACCAGTTTTTTTATTGGTAAATTTTTTTATTTTTTTACGTTATAACCATTTATTATAACCATTTTAATATAAAATAGCTTCCAATTTTTACGTTATATACGTTCGCCGTATTATTATCCAAATTAAAAATATAAACCTCGTTAAATTTATTTTTAATATTATAAATGGTTGAACGTACCCGTACGTTAATATATAATTTAAATTTATATTTTACAATATTATACCCGTTATAAATAGCCCTAAATTTAAAAAAAAATATAAATAAACCGTCCGTCCTAATATAAATTAACTTTTTGGTTAAAAATTATTATAATTTTTTACTGCGTAACGCCCGCGAATAGGCGGAAAAATAAATGGTAAAATTTTTATTATTGGATAACGTATTACCCCGGAAAAAATTCCCAAATTTAACCCTAAATTTTCGGTTAAAAACCTATTTCCGGTCCAAAAAAAATACGAATTAAATATTTTATCGTCTAAATTATTTAATTTTACCCCTTATATCGTTAAGGATTTTTTTAACAATAACCAAAAATCTTTTGGCGATAACGCCGAATCCGACCAAAATAAAAAAAAAATTAATTTATTATTACATTTAAAAAAAATAATAATACGTTTTATTTTAATTTAATAATTTAACATAATATAAAATGGCTATAAAAAATGGTTACAGTTTTTTAAAATTTACGTTATTTTATTTAATTAAATATATAAATATTTTATTTTTTCCAATAATTTTTTCGTAAATTTTAAATTTGTATAAAGCCCGCGGGTTACCCAATTCGGGCCAAGCCCGCGAGCCCGCGGGCCCCCATTAACCCGCCAAGAAAACCCATGGGCCCTCACGGGCCCCCATTTCAGTCCCATGGGTCAATGGGCCGGGCCGGGCCCCCAAGCTTTTCGGGCTTTGGCAGGCCTTACGCGTAGGCGTAGTCCGGAGATGGGGTATTGACGGCGGAGGAGTCTGGGGTCGCGTGGATGGTCGCGTTAGCGAGATGGGTGTTTAGGGGAGCCATTTGGCAGCTGGGTTTGGATCTATGTGTCGGTATGGTGAGGGTGCGAGACTGATAAACTTGTTTGGACTCAGAATAAGATACTTGGGGCCATTTTTACATTGAAAGATACGGAACTCGTGATAGTTATGTGCAAAGTAGAAAGTAGAGAAATACCATCGATATCATGTTGTGGTATCCAGAGGACCAGAGCCTCCACTTCCCTCAGCCAGCCAGGCACCAGTATTCTTGCAACTTGTTTGTTTACAACTCGGCCTTTCTGCTTTGGGGGGTCAAGATGCGATCGGTCCATCATCCCCACAGATTCTCAGGTACGCATGAACAGAACTACATTCGCAAACGATTGTTTGCTGGCATTGAACTAGTGGCAGCAGACGCGCGTCAATCGCCGAGCTTTTAGTGTACTACTTGACCGCCCCGCGATCCTTCCAGCGATTGTCCAATGAAAAATCTCGCAAATCTCACATTCAGACGTCGAGGGTGGACGTTTCTTATCAAGTCAAGTATCGCTATAAAATGCTGCTGCCTGTTGCTGCATCCAAAACGCGAAACAACCCACTATGAGCACAAGTGGATACTCTGGCGTTCGCTTTGGTTTAGCGTCCCGTCTGGCTGTCAGTCTAGGTGAGACTGGAAGCGTTCGATTAAGAAAATTTCCCGAAGCTCCCCCTTAGCGCCCTATTTAATGCACCTAAGCGGCCAAGCCTAGCTTTAAAGCACCCGGAACGCCTCAATTGTGACGGCTCCGAGACAACTTAGAAGTTTTTGTACTTTTGTTCCACCCTTGTCCTGCAAATGATTGGTCCGTTTGAGACAAAAAAAGAATAACGTTAAATTTTCATAGCTATGAGGCTACTCCTAGATATGTACCGATATGTGCCCTATCCCGTCGCTCCAAACTCCTGCGATATGTGTAACTATATTAGTAAACAAGGTTTCCACGAATCGGCGCCAAACCCTAAAAAAAAAAAAAAAAACATGTTATACGTGAAACTGGTCGCTGCCAATCGCTGAACTTGCTCCAAGCTCGTTATATCGTGACCAAAAGAAAAGAAAAGAAAAGTAGGGACGAGAAAGTTAGCCGCATTGCATCCCGTCAAAGCAACGCGAAAAGACTTAATGCTAGGTTCGTGGGATAGCCAAGCCGGAGAATGTTGTTCTTGGAACGATTGGATGACTGGCGCTTCTCGAGTCCGACCAGTTCAGCAGAGCCCTCCCAACCCAGTAGATGACACGCATCCCAGCCCAGACGCCAGACAGTCCTCTCATCCAGGCTCAGTACCGGCTGTGGCTTCTCCTCCGCTTCTCGTAGTACACCCTCGTCGGCTCGGCCGGCTCCCCAGTGGTATGACTAGTGACGACCCTGACATCCGGTCCGTGGCTCCTGCTCCTGGAGTGGTGGCGATGGTGGTGGTGATGGCTGCGGCTTCGGTGCCTCCTCGGTGAAACCTCCTGGTGGTAGTAGCTGGGCTTCTCGTCGGGCACCATCTGCTGCCCACATGACCATCGGATCAGCCAGAGGATGAGCAGGAAGCCGATGATGGACCCGATCACGATGCCGGCGATCTCGCCGCCCGAAAGCTGCTGGTTCGGGTTCCCGCCCTGCGAGCTGATGACAGTGACGGTCGCAGGGGCCTGCCGGCGGAAGACGGGGGACGGGACGTCGTCGACCAAGGTGCGGGTCGCGAGGACCAGGGGGTCGAGTAAGTGGGCAAGTGGTTGTGAGGGTGCCATTTTTTTTTATGCTGTTAATGCTGCTGTGCGTCCTTTTGACTTTGATAGTTTATAATGCTGTCTTTTTTTTCTCGCCTCCTTGTCCCTGTTTGCAGTGCTTGGTATCTGGTGATTGGCGTGATAGAGGTGGGCGGTGGGTTTTCTATCATGTATATTCTGGGTCGGTCGGAGATTTATACTCGCTTTCAGCTAACTGAATTGGGTGGTGGGAGTTTGGGGATGGTGCCAAATATGGAGCACTCAACGCGCAGAGAAAACGATTGTGCGAAAAGAGAACGCCCAAGAAATTAGGACCTCGCGAGGGACAAGTCAAGTGCTCGCTCGCACTCTTTTTGTAGTTCCAATGTCTTTCACTGGAACGGCCCATTGAGCGAACCATAGAGAACAAAAAAGCCGATCAACTTTTCTTGTATGACTCTGGAATGACGTTTTCGACCATTAACTTTGGCTCGGTCCATGACTCGAAAATGATGAATGTTGCGCCCTTGGAGGGATCCACAACAATGCGACTCCAGCCTCTCACAATGCGACAATTGAGGTGAGGAGGGGGGGTAGCTTTGGGAATGTTTTGCAGGGGGGTGGTTGGGTGGCTAGGTGAGTGTAAATCAAGGATCGGCAGGTTTTTCTGGCTAAGGTGAGTGAGTTTTGGTTTGGTTTGGTTTGGTTTTTTTTTTTTTTTTTTTTTTTTTTTTTTTTGCTTTGCAGTTCTTGGATTTAGGGGCCTGTTTTAACACTTCGCACCGACTTTTTTCTTGTCCCCGCAAAAAACCGAGACAACATGCCTTGGGCTCAAAGGGAAATTTCGGCACAATCCCGGATCTCCCTTTTTAGGGGTCCGCCTCCGGCACCTGTGCACAGCGTTTTCCCCGTACGCACACCGAAAAAGCAAATACGAACCGGCGCAAGCCGCTAAAGCAAACCCGGCTTGGTTTGAGGTGTATTTGGTCGGGGTTAGGGTTACAAGAGGGGGTTTGACGAGTTTGGCGGCGCTGCCCATATCTCTTTCTGTCTCTACTTGTCCAGCACTTGTCACAAGTTGACAAAATAGTACAAGCGCATATAAATATGGAGCTTTTTATATTAAGTGCCTGATTCCACCTCTTGTAGCGAGTGCTATTCGGAACGTTGAGCTGCATTAGACTTTCGACAATGTGTTAAATACATTGAACCAAGGAGCTGTCCACGATATTAATGCAGACAAATGAATAGTAAATTAAATCAAGGGTAACAAGACCTAAATTGAGTCATATTTGCCCGATTGGTAGATACTGTGCATCTATCTTGCCATGTAATTCTTTGTGTAACGGCCTCCACGACAAACAATACCTTGTCAACTACAAAGAAGTCTCCGACGCACAAAGTCTTCGATATGGTCTTTCACAGCCAGACACGAAGATGCAAGCCGTAAGGATGGGTAGATATTATTGAAAAAAAGTGGACAATATCATGTGCGAAAGAAACTAGGATGGCATTTGAGGCATCGATCGGGTCCGCATCGCTCTTCATCCACGTCACTGATCAACGAACCGACCGAATCCAAACTTGAGTTTGCACATTATAAACTACCGAACAAGGTCCAAGTTATTTTCTGCATAATCTAGAATTATCCGCACGTTTTTTTGCACTTATTTTTATCAGCTGAAAATGACGGACATTACTTACTCTTTCTAGACTTTTAAATCGAGACCGGAATGAGCTGGGCGACCCTCGGATCAAGTCCCCCTCCTCTGCTTGCTCAGTCAAGTGGGGCAAAGTTTCTGCAGCAGTCCTTTTTTTTCCCTTCCCGCCATTTCCTTGACTACATCAATCAGAGTTTTGAATTTTGCCAAATCCCAAACAACATTTAGCAAAAACCTCATCACGTCTGCGAAGAAATCGGCTCTTGATGCGGTCGAGGGCAAAAGGTGACTTGTACTCGTCATTTTAATGCAAATCTTGACCGAAAAACGCCTCGTGTCCTGTTGCGTTTGAATCTTGAAGAAACGGTCGGTGGCTGATTGGCTCTCTGTCACGTTCTACGGTCTACCCATCAGCCACCAGCGCACAAAACTGTGAGGACAAAATCACTTTCCAGTGAGGATAAACTGGACTCTTTTGGAGCAGGGTGTCGAGCCGGTCATCATCACCAGCCAAACCCTTGACTTTTGCTCTCAATCTCGCCGGTGTTTGAATTCCAAACATCGTGACAAAAGATTTGTCAGATCTGAGGCAAAGCTCACTCTCCGACCGCCATATCCACATCAGATTGGCCGAGGCTGTTTTCCTCAACAGTCAGCCACCCCACGTGGCGAATAGGAACTCATTTACATCAGAAAGATATCGCCATCGTTTTTTTTTTTTTTTTCTTCATCCTGAATCTTCATTCAATCACAAGATTTCCATAGGTCAGAGCCCGTCATGCCACCCCACGAGTACGAGTTGCGTAGCCGCACGACACCAGAGAATCTGCTGAACGAAGCAACATGCAAAGACCACAAACCTGCAGAAGCTCCTCAGATGGTCGCAGGACCAAGCACCGCCAAGCTACCAAGCCCATCCGTAAGCCAATCTGAGTCTCATTTAGCCCTCAAAAGAATTCCCTCATAGAACAGCTGACCGATTTTCTCTTTTTCAAATTTTTTTTTATCGTGGCCCGTTAGCCTGAGAATGACTGCAACTATGAGCCCAAACGGGTGCCCCATCTGACTGACAAGAGAGCGGCCTACTTATGTGAGAGCGCATTCAAGCTCCTTCGTCCTAAGCTGGTGCCTCATGATCGCCCAGGCAGCCACGAAGAGGTGCTCATTCCCGTGCGAGAAGGGGAAGGTGCACCCATTGTACCCATGCAGAGGAAGCTGATACGGATGGGCCAGCAGAAGGCTGGGTTGCTGTCGGACGATGAAGAGCCTGAGGTTTTGGACGAGATTGTCGTGGGCGGTACCAAGGTCAACCAGAAGAATGACAGCAATTTCAACCAGGGAAACGGTAGCAAGACCGGTAAGGAGGATGGCATTAACAGCGAGCAGGCGGCGGTTCAGGGTGTGGAACCTGTTACAGACACATATATGTCAGAGGTGGGTAAGACTATGGTTGCAGGTACCATTGCCGATGAGAACCACAGCGTCAACGATGGCGACAATGACTCGCACACAGAGGTAGATTCGCAGACATCGGCTGCGGAGGTACGGTCGCCATTTGAAGATACAACAATGGCAGATAGACCTAGTGCAGTGTTAAAATCACGTGTGGCGAACAAACATGTGGCAGAGGACGATGAAGCTACTGTCGCAGCTAGCATGGCGGACCAGAGCGGCAGCAGCGACGACGAGCTGACGGAGGTTGAACCTGACGCACCTGTCACGAAGGCGCGTATTGCATACACCAAGTCACATGTCGAAGATGTAGCCATGGTGGACGCCCAGGAGATGGAGATCGTCGTTGAGAGTACATTGCTCGATCAGGACACCAAAGGCAACTTGCGAGCGGTCGCCGAGGATGAGGAGCACAATGCGGATACCTTTACCGCAAATGAATCCGTTGCAGAGGCACCTATCAGAGAGGCAACGGTTGCACAAGCACCCATCGCGGAGAAGAATCTCGAAGATACAACTGCTGCGAACAGACCTATGACGAAGTCATATAAAATCATTGGCGACAGCGCAGCCGAGCCGGATACTGCACGCAATTTGTATATGATGACTGTACTGGGAGAATCTACCCCAAATGCATCTCTTGCAGAGACCCCTGTCGCAACGACACTTAGGGAGACCCCACCTGTTACCGAGGCTCTTATGGCAGATGGAAACATGGATACTGCTGCCAGCCAAGCAGCCGCAATCGTCATTACGCCTCATTCTACAGTTCCTGCTTTCCCAGCGGTTGTGAATCCGGCCCCTGGACTAAGCAACCCTGCGGCCATGACTCTCCACAACTCCCAACCACCATTGCCACAGTCCAGGCAGCCTCGATCAACTCGGCCTATCCGGTCTCCTCGACCTACTCGGTCCTTTCGATATTCTCTACCTTCTCAACCGTCTCGCCCTCCTCGACCAATCCCGCCTCTCTTCCACGAGACTGCTCCTCGTCTTCCTTTACCTCCCCCACCCCAAGCACCTTCAGCAACAACTGCTACTACTGAAACCTCATCAACTCTGCCCCGAGAGTATGATGACATCACCGGCTGCGAGCACGGTGACACTCCCGAGACTTATTACCTTCCATTCCCCGGAGACCCTGATCGCACGAGGGTTCATCTTTTGAGACGGGCCGAGAACATCAAGAGGGCGAACCGTGAGGCACGGCCGGCTTGGAGGGATTGAGGACTTTTTGGGTTGTCTGGTTTTTTGTTTTCATTTGTTTTGCATGATGATACCTAGAACAGGACTTATGTCCTATCCTTCAGAGATGACCTGCGACATGTTTTTGCTATCAGGGCATTTTTAAATAGATACCCCTTGACTGTATGTCTATATTTTGTACTCACTGTCATTTACAGTGAGCCTTTTGCAGCTGTTGACTGCATCCACCAATATGCAAATTTAAAAAAATATGACAAGAATATTTCGCGAGACCTGACTTCTGGTGTGTGTTCATAGTTGTGCAAGAACAAGTCGCGGCGACCAATTTGATCAGGCGAGTGATCATACCTACCACCATGTCGCATTAAGAATTGGGCGCACTGGCACCTGCATCAGCATCTGGCTGAAGTCAGGCCGGGGGTCTCTTCGGTGCAACTCAGCTTCACTTTGGCCTAGCTGGGCATCTTCGATATGTTAAAATATCGCACTCGTTCTTGAATACATATACATACTTTCGTCTTTTTTTTTTGCTAGTAACTGCTCCTCTTGGCTGATTAACCGAGGATGTCCTGGAACAGGACTGATAGCCACAGCGGCTTGGGTTGCTTTGGATGCCGCAGCAGCTACTGTGCTGAAGGGCATGTATAGAAGACGTGGTCAAGGCATAACCATCAATGCCATCAGGATTTTCCACGGGTGATTCACTTCAAGACAGAACTGTCTACATCACATTTTACTTTAATCTCGAACAGAGGCATTGGAAACTTTGTTGGGCATACACCCTGTGCATTACAGGACTCCCAATCTGTGCTAAATTTCTTTCCAGTCACAAATCGTCAATCCTAATGTGTCACCATACGCCGTGCAAAAGACACAGCCAGTCATTTATGTTTCCGGCACCGAATCAATTGGGCGGGCTGTCAAGCTGCCCCGCCTCAATCTCATCTGCTTTCTTCCATTCGAAGCCTCATCCCTCTTCCGTCTTCACTTGCTTATCCTATCATTTTTTGCACTGCAAAATCTCACAGCAGTATATAGAAACAAGCAAGAACTCATCGGCAATGTCTGGGATGGAGCCGATCGCAGCCCTGGGTCTCTCCTGTAATATTCTGCAGGTCGTCGGAGTCGGGCGCGAGACGGTTCGACTGGCCAAGAAGGTGTACCAAGACGGCGAACTCGACCCCGCACTGAAGGAGAGTGCCGAGCTGCTGCGCGACATCTCTGAGGCGATCCGCACGACAACCACATCGGTCGCTTCAAACAGTCAAAGCGCTCAAGCGCCTACCGCTCGCGACAAGAAGCTTCTGGGCCTGGTCGACAAATGTCAGGGCGCTGCGCGAGACCTGGACGAGGAGGTCAAGTTCCTCCATGGCGTACCAGGGGGCAAGGCCAAGCTTGTGGCGGCGTTGAAGGTTGCGGCCAAAACGACTTGGAGGAAGAGGCGACTGGACAATCTGGATCGCAAGCTTAAGGAGGCAGAGGCTCATCTACAGGCGGGTCTACTGGCTAGGATCTTGTACGTAGGTTGTGCTCTTTTTCTCTTCTTTTTTCTTCTGCTTTGGTCAAATACAGCCATTCTTGTCCTGCCAAGCGCTAACAAATCACCAGCGAGAGAACTGAAAAAACCGGAATCGATCTCTCAGCCCTTGACGCAGACCTGCGGTCATTTGTCCAGGAGTATCGTAAGGGTCATACTGACACTGCCAAACTGGTGTCAACCGAGAGCATACAAACGAGGAAGCATGTGTCGGTCGAGGTCAAGCAAAGCGAGGTTGAAATCAGATCACACATCACCCAGCATGCCATTCAGTCAGAAAAATTACTCCGCACGCAAATCGGGGCTGTATTGGTGGGGGCCTCCCAAGGAATAACGACATCCAGCTACAGGCCCGAAGGGAAAAGCTCCTGGGTAGCTTGAAGTTCGACCGCATCAACGAACGACGTAACCTGGTTGAGACCTCTCATAGCGGAACCTGCAGCTGGGTGCTGGAGGATGGGAGCGATGAATCTGAGTCTAGAGTGAAGTCAAGCACATCTGAGGACGATTTCGACAGTGAAAGGGAAGATGATTCAGACAATGAGAATGAATTGGACCACAATTCTCGTTCAACATTCTCTGACACCGACTCATCGTACGAGGGTAACTTATCCACAGGCCCAGACTTCGAGTGGGACAGTTTTTCGGACTGGTTGAGATCAAACGAAAAAGTATACTGGATCAGTGGGAAGCCCGGGTCTGGCAAGTCAACCCTGATGAAGTATATCCTCCGAGATACCAGGACCAGTCACTTCTTGCACCTCTGGAGCCCAAACCCGGTCCTTATGTCACATTTTTTCTGGAGGCCTGGGAGTGAAATGCAACAGAGCATTAGAGGGCTTTTATGCTCCCTTCTTTACCAGTTGCTTAGCCATGATACTCCATGTCTCGACCACCTTTTGGATACCAGCAGCTATGTGGCTTTCAAAGATTCCGACACTGACTGGTCAGCTGAGGAATTAGAGGCAACTTTGCACAACGTGATCAACATTTTCCCCCAGCCCATTGCTTTATTTCTAGACGGACTTGACGAAGTTCTCCCCAGTGATGGTCCCATACGGTTGTTAAACATGATTGACCAGCTGAAAGATTTAAATGCGAGGGATGGGATCAAATTGTGTCTTGGGTCACGCCGTGAACCTAAATTACAAATGCGATTGGGCATTTACCCGCAACTTCGACTCGAAAATCTCAACTTTGCGGACCTTCAAAAATACGCTATGGAAAACATTGAAGTCCCCTTGAATTACCACATTGGCCTCCCTGAAGGGCTTCAGCTACGGCACAATGGCATGGTAATTACCCGAGATGATATGCCCAACAAAACCGACATCAAGAAATGGCTCGTTTATGAACTGACAGAGAAAGCCGAGGGTGTTTTTCTGTGGCTTTGCCTAACCACCAAAACTGTCAATATAGCCATTGTTTCGGGTGAAACGATTGAGGACCTCGTGCATCGAATCGACCGCCTCCCCAAGGACCTTTCACAACTGTACACAGAAATGTGGGCCAGAAATAACGCCGATGATACGGATCACCTGAAGAGCCGCGCGGCCGTTTACTTTCGTCTTGCGCTCACCGTCGCCACTTTCGGCAGTAGACTCAATACCATTTTTTGGCTGACCCCGTTCACCTTGGCGATAGCAACACAGCCGGAACTGGCGAGCTTGTGTTTTGATACAAGTAAATCCAAGGAGGGCCTGGCCGGACGCTTATTAGAGGCTTCTATGGCAATGAAGCGAGACGTTGAGGCCAGATGCTTCGGACTCCTCGAGTGCCGCCAGTTCGGCGAACCACCTTTGGGGTCGATGTTTCCATGGCATGGGGATGAGTTCGTAAAGCTCGCCCCGTATGTCTCACCTGAAACCGGGAAATTTCAGTTTGTTCATCGTACCGCACGAGACTTTCTGATTGACACTGGGACAGGACGTGCTCTCCTGGGGTTTACGAACGAGGACGTGCACACTAAGCCAGACTTAGAAATCCTGACGGGTTACCTGGCTTCTTGCACGCTTTTCAGAATATCTTCGTCTTTACCATTTGAGGTCGCCGCATTTCAGTGTAATGGCATGTCTCATATTTTTCGTGCACTGTTGTGCATTTGGAAGGACGTTTTGGAAGAAGGAAAGACACGGCTAAAAAGTGATTTCAAGAGCCTTTTACAACTCTGCGAGAAACTTTCTGGCTATGGTTATCTTTATGATCATACAAGATATGTACGGCCATCTGAGGACTCTAATACCGCCCTCCTTCATGCTTCTGTTGGGCGCCAGCACGAGTTCCTCAGATACAGCGTGTTTGTCATAGCAAAACTTAGGTGGGCTTGGGAAATGCCATATGAGTTACTATTCGACATGGCCAAAACCCGGGACCTCGACGACGATACAAAATCGGATTTTCTGTATTACGCTTTGGATCATTTCCCTCTAAGATACGACCGATTCGGACCCGTCGAATGCCTTGTGGAGTGGGGTTACTCTCCGACAGCCAGAAAGAAATACCGGCAACCCTGGACCTATCCGGGAGAAGAAGTGCTTGAAACACCGCTCAAGTTCTTTCTGGAGTCTAAATGCTGGACCTTGACAGAGCTTCAGTATTGTAATCCCATCGAATTGCAGACCTCCGTGGATATATTGAAACTTTTCCTCACCTTGGGAGCCGACCTTGATGAGGAAATACATGTTCTATTTGAGTTCTCGGAAGGAATGATGAGGACCGAAGCATGGCGCAATTCGAAATCTAACTGCATTGGTATGGTTATAGGTTACGAAGCATCGGCCATCGTTGGTACTTTGATCCAGCAATGGGGATTTGAAAGCCACGAACACTGGGCCGCACTTGCCGAGGGACACGATCTTTTCAAAGGAATGGTCGGACAAGGACGCCTAATCGCCATAATGCATTTTCCCCACCACATGAGCCTGCATAATTTCTCTAAGCTCAATCCATATCCTCTAGAACCAGAGGAAGATCCAGATGAAGATATGCTACAGCTAATGCGACTTGCGGAGCTGGGCCTTGTCGAGGCAAATGGTTCACCAGTTCTTATTTCTCCAGAGATGCAAGCGTGTTTGGATCGAGGGTTTAAGCGCATGAGCTCTACCGATGTTCCGCTGGCCGAAAGGCAGAGATTGTTTAGGAGGAGAATGAACATTTTTCCAGAGGAAAGCTGATTCGAGAGGGCACCCCTCTGAATTCCAGGAAGGACCGGATTCGGAAGTGTAGGAACTTTGTACTCGGATTGCTAGGATGTATTAACACGGTAATTGGAAACCTTTCTAGCTTGCTTGTGTTAAAAGCAGACTGAAGGTGCAATTATGCAATTGCCCATTCTGACATGGTATTGTTGTGACTGTCCCAAATCCAGGCCTTTTGTGCATAATGTCGGCCAGCAAACGAAAGATGTGGCAGATTCTGCATCTTGTTGTGCAATCTTCAGAGATGGTTGTAAATGCTCTTTGTCCGGTTTTCTTGACGACTGACTGTCAACCATTTCTAATAGCCTAGCTCATATGATACAGCATTTGGAACGTGCATTATAAATATGGCGTCAGCTGCGACGTAGTATTTCAAGCTTACACTGTATCATAAGTCTAGGTATGAAGCCTACAGCGACTATGTCCATGGTCCCCCCGAGTCCTCAGCACCATCCTCGCCGTGACCATGGTCGCCTTGCGAGGCATTTGGCGGCTCCCTATCTTCCTCAGTTCTTGGTCTGATCCTCAAATGTGTCGGGACGCTCTTTGTAAACTACTACATGTTGCCAAAGGCTGGCGCTGATGGGAACTTAAGTTTTCTCGTTTTCACAATCTCCGCGGGTCGACCGAAGATGAGCATATGACGGGTGTTTGTTGGTCAACTGCAACGTGAGCAGCCCTAGGCTCGGCCACGACTTCATTTCCATCCCCCCTCCCCCACGTGAACTTCCTCCTCCAGTCCTTGGAAGCCACGTCGGGAGCATCCTCGGGTTCGGACGTGGGGTTGACCATGTCGTCCTTGGAGACTGAGTCACTTTCATCGGCCTCCTTCCGGCGGCGTGGCCGGCACCACCAACCCAACCTGGCGCCGACGACCGCCAGCGTGATGACGGCAAGGACTGAGATGCCAATGACGATGCCGACGATTGCGCCAGTCGAGAGTTTGCTCCACCCGCCACCGCCGCCACCGCGTCCTCCTCCCCAAACCCAGCCGGAACCGTATCAGGCGCGGTTGAGGAGGTGGGGGGTTGAATGGATCGGGGAGGAGCATTTGTGTCGGTGGCGTTGATGGGTTCTGGTCTTGGAATTTGGACTTTGAACACTGGGGAAAATTTCAATCACAAATAATGAAAATTAAAATCAATGCAAGACGATGCCAGAGCAACAATCATGTCCGTTATGTGATCTCACTTTGATATTCCTGCTCTCACTTTGACCTTCCTGCTCTCAATCACCCCTGCCGTTGCCCATCATGGAAGCCATGACATCATTTGAGCCGGGATCGTCGTTGGATAAGATAGGTAGTGGCGCACAAAGCTATAGTGGTCAGCTTCAGCACCACCCTAACCCGAGGTCTATAGACCGATGGCGACACTGACGAAAATCCCCGCCCAATTCGAGGAAGACACCAAATCTTACCTGTCAGACACACGTCGCAGATGTTCAGGTCGTGGCAACAAATGAGCATTAAGTAATTCGGCAGTGCAGATGATTTAAATTACAGTAAGCAGAAATTACATGAGTTGTGACTGACACACTTGCCTTGCTCCCCTTATCAATGACGCCAAGTTTGCTGCCATCACGGAATTGCGCGATACATACACAATTCCCAAGGCGCCTGCAAGCAAACCCTTGGCCAACTTTGGGACAATCTTCATCTGTAGTTAAGTCTAGATCTCGTCTAGTCTAGTTTTGAGTTACTGATCGCAGTCACGGGCCGGGGAGCGGGGTTTGGACGTGGTGGGGGTTTGGCGACATGAACCTTGACAGGCGCAATCCCCATGCACCTCACCTTGTAGCTTGTAGCTTTGGTATCTGTGGTAAGGTAATTAGGATATCCCGAGGTATCACCAAGATCAAAATTTGGAAAATGGCCATGTTTGAGCCACTTGGTTCCTCCCTCCCGCTGCCATGAGTGACGAGGCATTAGAGTGATGTTAGTATCAAGTGCCGTTGCGCGAGGTTCTAGACTCTTATTTCCAGTTCTCGATAGTTTCGGGATAATTTCTGAAAAAGGTTATTAGCGACGTGTCAGTCCGACTACCCGCGACAGAATCCAGGTCCAATGTGGCAGGCAGCAGCATATCAAATTAACCCCACGCCGTGCAATCCACCACGCCCACCTCTGCCCTGGTTCTCATGTTCAGCCAAATGCCGCCGGGCGGGGCCAACCGTCACCCATCTCTTGAGCCGATGCCATACTCCCGATCGTCCCGAATTCTTGGCGCGCTCTATAAGTACAAATTCTAGGCGCTCCCGATATCGAAATCCGCTGGGATTTGCGCACTAACTGGGGACGTTTTGGGTCTCACTCACATGCGTTTGTTTGTTTAACGACCGAGAATATAAAAAAATAAAATAAAATAAAATAAAAATCACATTTTGAGTCTCGACAGGCGCAAAAAGACGATTTAATTCTTTCTCAACCTAAGCGTAATACATTCTTTTTGAGAAACACAAAAATCAAAGAAACCGCGACAATGGAGGATTTCACCCAGAAAACCATCAAAACCAAGCGCGGGTTCGACTACGCCTACTACACGACCCCCAACATCAACCCATCGTCCCCGACCCTCCTATTCATCCACGGATTCCCAGACCACGCATTCATGTGGGACGAGGTGGTGGCGCACGTCCTCTCCAACCCGTCGACGGCGTCCTACAACGTCGTCGTCCCCGACAAGCTCGGCTACGGCGGCAGCTCCAAGCCGACCGACCCATCCGCCTACTCCTTCCCGGCCATGGCCGACGAGCTGGCCGAGGTCCTCGACGCCGAGCACGTGACGCAGCAGGTCGTCGTCGTCGGCCACGACTGGGGCTCGTTCCTGGCGCAGAGCTTCTACTGGTACCACCGCGCCCGCGCCGTCGGCCTCGTCCTGGTGTCCGTCGCCTACATGCCGCCCGACCCGACCGGGGAGCGCGACATGGCCGCCTCCGCCGCCCTGTTCCAAAAGACCTTTGGCTACTCCCAGTTTGCGTACTGGGAGCTGCTGACGGCCCCCGACGCCCCCGCGCTCATGGGCGCCAATCTCGACCGCGTCTACCACGCCATCCACGGCGACGCGCCCGACTGGATGCGCGAGATCTTTTGCGAGCCCGGGGCGTTTCGCGCCTTCGTCGAGGGCACGCACCGGGACAGTGGCAAAGTGCCGCTCAAGCCGTTTGCGCAGACGGAGAAGCGCAGGCGTCAGTTCGTCGACCGCTTCCAGAGGGATGGGTTCGACGCGCCGGTGCAGTACTACGTCGCGGGCAAGATGGGCATGTTGGCCAAGGGTGGGAGGCAGGTCGGGCAGGAGGTGCTGCGTGCCGACTTGCCCGTCTTGTTTGTTGGGTCCACGGGCGATGCCGTCTGCCGACACGAGCTGATTGAGGGTTCCGTCAAGGCGGGGTTGCTGCCGGATCTGGAGAAGCACGTCGTGCAGGACTGTGGGCACTGGATTCCCATGGAGAGGCCCGAGGAGCTTGGTGGTTATATAGCATCATGGTTAGAAAAGAAGTTTCCTGTGGCGGGCAAGGCTTGAGTTTGCCAGGTAGGTGTCTTTACATAGGAAAATTTTTATAGAATCCAGAAATGCTAAAGGGAGCGCCTAGAGGTGTTGGGATTGCTTTTGATCAGGATGTAATACCGTTAGCATCGCAACAAAACGAATAAAATGCGTTCGTCTTCTTTTTAATTCCTTCTATAATTGCTCTTCTCACCCGCACAGGGTATTTCCAATTCCAATCTTCCAACTTCGGGACAAATAAACCCGTCCACCCCCCCCCCCCCCCCCCCCCCCCCCCACATACACCACCCTAAGCCACAACCTCCCGTCCTCCATTCTGCTTGGCACTCCTCGCCAGCTCAAAAACATCCTCCCAAATCCCAGGCCGAGTCTTCAACCCTTCCCCGACCTCCTCCGCGTCGACGGCAAACCTCAACAGCCCATCTTCGTTCGCCCACTCGCCCATCGCCATCAAGCCAACCGGGACCTTACCCTCGACCTCCTCCCCGTCCGCAACGGGCCTACCCGCACCGACCGATCCCTCGGGCACCACAAATCCAGCCGGCACGCTCACGGCCGGCAGGCCGCAGAAGTTGGCCATCCAGACGTACTCCATGCTGGCGAGGGTCGTGTCCCCATCGTTCAGTCCGTACTTGAGCTCCGCGGCGGGATCCCTGACGGGCCAGCCGGCGCAGGCCGTCGTGGGGGTCAGGATCAGCGCGTCGGGGCCCAGCGTGTCCCGCCACAGGCGCGCGAGGAGCGCCACCAGCATGCGGCGGAGCTTGTGCGCGAGGAGGACGTCGACGGCGGTCGTGGTGCGGCCGAGCGCGAGCAGGATGCGGTTGCCGGGCGTCAGGCCCTTTGTGTCGGGGAGGAGCGTCGAGGCGTCCGTCAGCACGACGATGGCGTGCGCGATCTGCCCCTCTCTCAGCATCGGGAGGTCGACGGGGACGACGCGGTAGCCGCGCTGGTCGACGAGGCGCTGGATCAGCGAGCGGCAGAGCGTCTGGACGGAGGGGTCGGCACGGGAGAACCACTGGCTCGGGACGGCGAGGGTTTTGGCCGACGGGGAGGCTGGGGAGGGTGAGCGTAGGAGGGCCGGGGCGGGAGGGAGTGGCGGGAAGAGCGAGGTGGGGTGTGGTTGACCGACGACCGAGTAGGCGGTCGCTAGGGTCCGGACGTCGGCGGCCAGCGGGCCCAGCACCGAGCACGTGTTGCAGTGGTTCTGGGTCGGGAGGCATGACAGGCGGCCGTGGGTGGGCTTGAGACCGACGATACCGCAGAGCGCCGACGGGATGCGGATGCTACCGCCGCCGTCACTGCCCATGGCGAAGGGCACCAGCCCCGCCGCCACAGCATAACCACACCCTGAAGAGCTGCCGCCCGTGTAGTACCCCTGATTGTGTGGGTTCAAAGGCGTGCCGAAAACGGGGTTGTTGCCTGTGGTGTCAAGGCCGAATTCATGCATGGACAGCTTGCCCAGCACCACGCAGCCCGCCTCCTCCAGCTTGCGCACACACCAGTTGGTGTTGAGCCCCGTCTCCGGGTCCACGTCCTTGCTGGTGTAGTCATTGCGGGAGCCATGAGAGGTTATATAGCCATCCATCTCGTACTCATCCTTGATAGCCGTGGGGACGCCGTCCAGAGGGCCGAGCGATTGCTTGTTTTGGTATCGGCGTGTGGACTCCTCGGCGGCTCGCAGGACAAAATCCACCCTGACATTAAACCATGCGACCGAGTGCCGGCCTGGAGGTGACGTGTCGCGCCGGATTAGGGGTAAAATGGCATTTGCGACGTCGGTTGGTGTCAGTTCGCCCGAGAGGAACAGGGCGCGATAGTCTGCGGCGGAGTAATAGCGGGCAGCCTTTTCTTTTGGTGAAGTTGGTGGTTCCTGTGGTGCAAATTCGACTGGTACGTCATTGCCGTTGGTCATTTCATTCCCCGCCGCATCCGGCAGTGGTATTACTGTGGGCTCAAACAGCGGCTCGTAATCCTCAAAGATGCGGCGCAAATTGCGAAGGGAGCCAAAACCGGCGTTGTGCCATGCCATCTCTCGCAAGAAGCGCAGGTTTTCCATTCTGCAGTTTGTCAGCAGGATAGTTCATGACTATAAGATCTGACATCCGCATCATGGTCGAGACTGAAGAAACATACAAAAATGCGCAGACCGCAAGGATCCATCCTTTGAGGACGGGATTGTTCCCTTTGCGCACCGGGGCCGTTTTTGGAATCGCCTCCCATCGTGTCCTTGGGTATTGAAGCTCTGTCAGCTATGCATTCGTGAAAAAAATGTCGGTCTGCGCCTTGGTTTTTTTTGGTGCATCAATATTCCTGCCTCTCTCACCTGTCAATTGCGTCGGGTTCGTTAAGATACCGGCGACGCCGGACATGCTTCGTGGCCTCCATCGTAAAAAAAAAATAAAAAAATGCAATATCCTAGTTTGGAACAAGAAAAAAGAAAAATGGGGGGAAACAAAAGCCAAAGATCGGATTATTTGCCTTGACCAGACGGGCGAAGAAAATATAGTGTATCACCGCAATGCAAGGCGTAACAGAAGCAAAACGCCTAGGGCTTTTATCGAACCCAGATCGTCACAGAAAAAGAATGTGAGGATAGTGAGCGGTTTTTTTTTTTTTTGTTAGTTCTTTCCAGAGAGCAAGAAGGCATGCAGAAACAAAGAAGAAAATACATGTCCACTGAGATGCTTTTGTTTCAGAAGCTTTGGCTCCACGTTGACGTGACGCGCCACCTGGCCTGGGCTATTTATTTCCCATTGATTGAATCAAGTCCAGTGGAAAGATCGCCTGACGCTGACACGCCCGCAGTCCAGGCAAGGGCCGTGTGTTGGTTTCAATGCTGACATAATGGGTAGCTTTTCCCGTCTTTTTTCCTTTTTTTTTTTTTTTTTCCTTCCAAGCTAACCCCCAGGCAGGTTTTTCTGCACATTTCAAATGGAGTCTCGCTGCGAAAATACGAGATATGGATTTGGCATCAATAGCATACAATTTATCAAATAACCGGTTTGGTGACGCAAGTTGAGCAAGATCAAGTCATGTTCTTTGGATACTCACTGCGTACCGCGTATCACCCTACAATGACCCTGCGCAGAACACCGGAAGCACCGGAGCAAAACACGACAGAGTAGTATCCCCTGAAACTCGTGTAAAGAATTGTACGAGCCAATCTATAGTTACAATCTGCACGCAGAAAATATCACAAATTGTAACTGTGAACCCAATTATAGCGCTAATCTAGTCAAATCCCACACAGATCTACTCTATCAGCCACAGAAGCCCCTAACGCTTGCTACAATTGCATGGTACTGTAATGATTCACGGTGCCCAAAATACTCCCCATATTCACGTGCACTGTAGCCATTCCTCCCGCCCACTCTGCCGCCAATCAGAGGGGGTTATCGGCGGAATCTTATATCAGCGTCCACCGCAACTGGCTCAATCGGCGTCCGAGGAGCCTTTTCCAAAGGATCCAACCTCTCGATAGCGTCGCCCATCTCGTCCGGCACTGACGTTTTAAACACAGCCTGGACGTTGTCGTAGGGTGAAAAGCCTGTAAAATGCCAGTTTAGGAAGGGGTTCTTGCCGCGTCGGCGGCGACCCAACACTCCTCCGCTCCAAGACCGCCGGCGCTCGTACAAACTTATGAGCAGCAGTGCAGGTGCATTGAGGGCACGCACGAGAGAAACGTTGACGGTGTGAAACACGGCCGGGGATACAAGCAGCTTCAGCGGCAGGAGTACCACGAGGGCGATGATGTTGGTAGGCGGTGGGTAGGCGAAGATGGCGTCGCTTTTGACGCCCTCAAATGTCAATACGGTGCGACGGAAGGCAACCTCGCCTGTCGCGTCGGCGATGATGCGTGAAAAGGTGTTCGTAAGGACCGCGATGGTGAGGGTCAGGAACAGCGTGTTGCCCAAGAAGGCAAAGGCGACCATGAGCGCGGGACCAAAGACCGAATGGAAATTTCCTGCCTCGTCGAAGCCGGTTCCATCCAGACCGAACCAAATCCACAGCATCCACTTGGCTATGATAGACCAACGAGGCGTGATAATCGTAGTGTTGGAGTTGTCATCGCTATCGATCAGCCACTGCAGCGCCAGGAGGAAGCCGACGAAACACCACGTGGCCAGGAAGGTGAGCATCATAAAGTCGCTCATGGCAGCGCGCACGCTGATGAAGACGATGTTGTTTGGCAATAGTGTAAAAGCCAATCTGGTAAGGAGCACGGGCGCGGCGATGCAGAGGATATGCAGGCCCTGACCAAGAGGAAAGCGGCCCGCATATATGTCAAATATACGGGCGATTACATACGCGCCGTAGATAAAGATAAATGTCAGATCGAGGAAAGACCAGAGAGATTGTGAGTGAACCTCCCAGCCGTGTTCAGCAATAGCCGCCAACTCGGACAACACCCAGCCGGCCGTGTAGATGCTGAACATGAGCTCAAAAAGCTCAGTACCCTCGTCGTTTCGGTACATCATGGTGAGTACGTATAGACCCAGAAGTATCAGAAACTGGCACATCTCGACGGCGTTGCGCCACCGCGGGACAATCAGGCGGTAGTGGTTTAATATTGGAGCTTTGCGTGGGTCGTACAGTGAGATTGGATGGTGACGGTAATGATCTGGTAGGATGTCCATGACTGAAAGAGGCGTATAGATGACCTGACCCTCGTAGACGGCATTAACAACACGTTGGCAGGCAGGTGAGCTGATGAAAGTTTTGCTTTCCGAGATGATGGCCAGCTCCAAGGCGGTTAGCTTCCGTTCATGACCCTCACGCTCCTGCAGTCGCCACTGTCGAGCAGCCGTGTCCAGCTGGACAGAGTCTGGAGCACCCTGAAAGGGATCGAAGCCCTCGACGAGTACATGAGAGAGGAGTAGTAGGCCATCCTCGCTGGTGTGCTCCTCATGGAGACGGCGGAGGATGAGGGTGGCAGCAAGCTCGCAAAGAGTGGCACGAGCTATGGTGACAGTCTGGTGAACTGTGCTCGACTGTTCACGAAGGAACTGGACACGGTTGGCGAGCAGGCAGTAGACTGTTCATTTGTTAGTGGACAAAGAAAGCAAGCCTTGTAGGACGCAGGGTCATCACGTGGCGATATCAAACATACCTACGGAGATGTCGCTTGGAGTATAAAGACGATCGACAAGGGGGCGGACTATCTCCTTGTTTACCCTGTGGTCTTTGAGTTGTTCAAGCGAATATGGTTCATCTGTGACGAAATTAGCAACAAGATCTACAGGAAGCCTGTAGGTGTCTAAAACCAAACGGTGCTAAGGTGTGTAGATGTTTCTACAGTCACATACCGACAGCGGCAGCTACTAATCTCCTCACTCTAGCCGATGCCAGCAAATGAATCAGTCAGCCCTGGCATGTTCTAGAATAGATTCAAAGGGAGAAGGGCCGTCGGAAAAAAAAAACCGGGTCCAGAGGTCTAGACAAGCAATCACATACCGGTGAATGGTCATGTACACGGGCAAGGATGAAGGTGGCACAGCTGGAATCGGGTGCCGATTTCTCCGATCAATGCAAGCCTCCGTCTCGGACATGTCATCGTCGTCGTGCGCATGTACTTCCGGCGCCAGAAGCCCTTTGCTACTGGACTCGATCATTTTCGAGGCAAAAGAGACGGGAGCGATAGAGAATGTGATTGTGGCTGAGGTAGGGCTGTAAATTCCCGTAGCGCAACTATTGCGGGTTCGATGATTTGAGTGGTAGGTGTTTTGGTTGTGTCGGCGTCGACGAATGATTGTCATTATGGGGGAAGGAAAGGGGGGATAAAAAGGCAAAACCCAGCACCGTATCTGTATCTGCTTTAGCGACGGACAGAGCACGGGGTGGCGGACACGACACGATTGCCGCAATCAAGAGCGGGAAGCATGATGGCTGAGGAGCCTGGGCCTAGCTACGTGGTAGTGCCAGGGAAGGAGTGCCTGGTCTGAAGGCCCCAGGAATTGCTTGCTACGACAAGCACCTTTAACAAGATTACTGGACTGTGACCGTTTCATCTCTGCCTCAGTGTACAAAAGCGAAATGATTGGTTGAATTTGGGTTCTGGTGGGGCTCCCAAGGTTCCAGCACTACCGCTAGCGAGAACTTACGTAAAATAGGGGTCTGGGAAATTGGCTTTAGCGGGATTCCATTTCTTCTCAAGCTCAATCAATGCCTTCTCTCGCTCGCATGGAGAAAATAGCCGACATCGGCACAGAGACTCGGGAGCATCATATATTGATGGTGGTCAAACGGAAGGCTCACAGCCGCCAAACGCCCACAATCCGGCCGACCGATTCGATGTAACCGCGTCCGAGTGACGAGTCTTCTGTCTTATCGCATATTCTTTCTAACTTAATTGAAGAGCATCGCTCTTAAAGTTCAGACAGATGCCTCGCATCTTTAACCAAGCAGCATGGTGCGGCAACTTGACGTCGTAATTGTTATCCAAATGCTGATACACGTTGTAGCAACACCTGCCGCGTCCGCAAGATCAAATGTGTGTCAGCTTTTTAGTGTTGTATTCCTCTGTTAGAAAAAGTTGCTGCGATTGGTATCTTACATGTGTGCCCTCCCTCAGGTGATGAAACGCTTCCTATCTGTCAGCGCTGCTCCAAAGCAAGCCGCTATTGTGATCGCACCGCCACACCTCCATCCCTCCCAGTGCATCCGCAGCCAACCAACACAGAAGACATATTTCCATTGCCGTCAAATCCCCGCCAGGCCCTTATCAACCCTACGATAGCCAGGTATTTTCACCACTACATCACCTCTATCGCCCCTTGGTATGACCTGAGTGATGGTTCCCGGCACTTTGCTACCCTCCTACCTGAACTGGCCCTCCGCAGTCCACTCCCATTTGCTGCCGTGATTGCCTTGGCCGGAATCCAGATCAGCCAGACGACGGCACCTTCAGCACGGGCGGCAGCCGAGTATTATCATGACCAGTGCGTCCGGCTGCTGCTGATCAAATTGAAGGACGACAATGCGGCATGTGGTGATGGCGACAGTGACTGCGACGGCGACGGCGACGGGATCACGCTGGCTTCCATATGTCTCCTGCGTTCGTACGAGATCCTGAGTGAGGAAACTGATCCAAACCGCCATCTCCGGGGCGCGTACTCGCTTGCCGTCTCTCGCACCCCGCTCCTCCGGGAGGGTGACCTCAGCGGGCGTGGAGGCTTGCGCGGTGCGGGGTTCTGGAACTATCTGAGAGAAGACATTACTTTCAGTCTGTTCCAGAAATGCCCGCTCAAGATGGGGCTGGATCAGGTCGAGCTGTTTGTTTTGCGTGGTGATGATGCAGACGGTGACCACGGCTACTTGAACGCCGTGTCGCTCATTCTGGGAAGAATCATCAATGAATGCTTCGGGCGCGAGACAGTGGCACCTGATGCCTGGAACTTTTTGTTCGGCTTGCTCCGCGACTGGTGCTCAGCTCTTCCTAGCCGGTTTGCACCGTTTGCACGTGAAGAGCGTGGTTTGGGGCTAGCTTTGCCCGCTGTCTGGATGCTGCAGGATTGTCACGGTAGGGTCTTTCTATTTTCTTAAATCCTTCTTCTCCAGTTATCACAGTTGGGGAAAAGCCCAACGGATGCTAGCAAGTTTGACGCGCAAATACTGATAATGTAGTACTTGGCGCTACAGCATCTGCATGTCACTACCGGCTTGTTTGCATTGCCATGCTCTGCATCCATGCACCAACGACGGAACAAATTTTAGACCTTGATTCGCTCCTAGATATTTCTCATAGGATTGGTCAAAGTAGCCCACGGGAAGCAATTCTGGAAAATTGCGCTCTTGAAATCTGCGGCATTGCATTCACTGTAAACTCGCCTCCTGTAGTGGTGAATTGCTTCGGTCCTATTGCGTTTTGTAAGCCTTGCCCGATTTATGATGGTTGTTTGTCTGCGAATTTCACCACGAGCATGGCTAACGCGTCAATTCATATAGGTGGGCCCTTCATTCGTGACGAAGCTACGCAGCAGGAGCTTGTTCGTAGGCTCATGGCCTGCAAACGTACCATCGGATGGCCTGTCCAGCGGCTTGTGGTGGACTTGCAGCTTGCATGGGGAAAGACTACTGGGCAATAAACTGCTGTGTGACGCAGCTAAACTTGGTCGGCCCCAGTGCAGTTGAGTATCATGCGAGTCAAGGATTTCCGAGCTCGGGTTTGGCTTTGCCTAATGCGGTATCCCCGCTCCCGGTTCCTGTCTACAGGCAACCTCCGCATTCAAAGCCGAGCTCGGGTTTGGAGATGAGGTCACTACGCGATGCCTCACTTACATGCAAAATTATTTAAATTGCGCCGCAACAACACTGAGGGATTAGTTTCTTCTTTCACAGCCGGATATCTCATCAAAAAAACGGTACGAACAAAGGACCTGCTATGGCATTCTCACACCAAGTCAGAGCTGCGCGGCTTCTGTTCCGCCAACACCCCCTTGCCCTTACTCAGACCAGCTGTCGCCGAACCATGGCAACAATTTCCCAGAAGCCAACCACTGAGCCCGTCGTGATCAAACCATCGGCGGTCGAGATCAAAAACAACATCCTATCATCACGCAACCTCGAACTGGCCGTTCGTCACCTGCATGCCGACGGCCTTGTCGTAGTCGAGGACGCCGTGCCGCATGCGGATCTGGACGCTCTCAACGCAAAGATGGTCCCCGACGCCCGCTACTTGCAATCTCTCGGCGAGGATGGCCCCTTCAACTATAATCAGGGCAACTTGCAACAGGATCCGCCGCCGGTGGCTGAGTACTTTTTCCCCAGCATCTTTACGAGTACGTTGAGATACTACTCTTGTCATGTCCATCCGACATTGAAGTAGGGCACAGCTTTAGTAATGCGACTGTAATTACTAACACGAATAACAGACAAGATTGCCACACAAATAACCTCATCCATCCTCGGCCCCCGCCCGAAATGGACCTTTTGCTCCGCCAACTCAGCCATGCCCCCTTCATCGCCCGACTCTCCTCCTCAGCGCCAGCCCGTTCACTCAGACGCCGACTTTGACCACCCGCACCACCCCTTTGCGCTGGTCGTCAACGTGCCGCTCGTCACCATGACGCCGCGCAACGGCTCGACCGAGTTGTGGCTCGGCACGCATCACCTCTCGAACCTGTCGGCGCAGGAGGGCGCGCACGGAGAACGCGCCAGCGGTCGGATAAAGCAGCGCCTGCTGGATGCGCGCAAAGAGGAGAGGGGACCGTGTCAGCCCGTCGTCAAAAAGGGCAGCATCGTCGTCAGGGATTTGAGGCTCTGGCACGCGGGTATGCCTAATCTGAGTGCCGACGAGGTCAGGGTCATGCTCGCGTTTATACACTTTGCGCCTTGGTATCGCAACCCCATGAGGCTGAGGCTCGGGGAGGATGTCAAGGGAAGGATCGAGCATGTCAGTGGGGAGTTGGATGTTCCGGTGGATTGGGTGGGCAGGGAGGAGGTATTAGGTGAGTATTTGCGGCGCGGGTTTGGAAATAGCTATGATTTTGGTCAGGAGGCGTGATCTGATGGGTATTGGACTCTTTTTTTTCGCGGTGCGGGGACGCGAATTTGACGACTTTTTGGTCGGCAGAGTTCCAGGCCGGATACTGTTGTGTCGGTTGTGTATTCAAGGTTCATTGCTTCCTTCCATTCTCCTGCTTTCCACGACGCCCACTACTCCTGTATGCTCAATAGTTGGCAAACGCCGATCTTCGCCTGCTCCTGACTTTCGGGATGCGCCTTCGTTGTCTTTGCCTGTATGTGCCATATTTGTGCACATTGGCCTAGGAAGCCAAGATCCCTTCCAAACTCCCGTCGAGAAATGCCGTTTTCGGAACATGTTCGGCGGCCCGTCGTCCGTCTTGGCCACTATCAGTCAGTTAAAAAAAAAAAAAACCGTCCCACTCTTCCACCCGGGTTGCAACAGCGCGGACACCGGTACTCCGGCTTTGCTCGACCTGGCGCATGCGGCCCAGAACAGTGGATCATGTGGTTGGATTAATCGGGATGGGGAAAACCAAAACGATAACCGGGCAAAGTAAGGAATAAGATATTATTATTTGCTACCCCCGAAACACCCAAGCACCATCGCGCAAAAACAAACACATCAAAAAACGCTCTTCATCACCCACAGCAAACACTCGGCTCTTCGACGCCCTTTGCACTCGCGCCTTCTTTGGCGGCGCCAGGCGCACTGACCTCAACCCCGGGGACGCCATCGACTAGCAGGGTCCTGGTCATCCAGTCGCAAAAGAACTTGCCGATGCCAGCGCCGAGGACGATCATGACCAACAGGATGACGTTGTAGTACATGGCGATCAGCATGACGATGTAGGCGAGGCCAAAGGTCAGGGCGTGCAGCAGGGCGCGGATGAACTGCTGCAGCGCCGTCGCGCGGAACGTCACGTACTCGCTCGGGATCGGCGGCGGCGGCGGCGCGCAAGGGTTCGGAAGCACCACGCGGCCCTCCGGGTCCCGGTCCCGGGCCGTCTGGCGCGCGGAGCCCACGGCCGCGGCTTGGCGCTGGAACTGCCGTGCCAGGAACTCGTCGTACTCCTTGCCCAGCCTTCGGGTGAACTCGAGCAGCACCACCAGCAGCATGACGCCGATGCAGGTCGCGGCGAACATGCCGTTGTTGGTGATGTGCCAGTCCTCGGTCAGGAAGCAGGCGTCGATGGTGTAGGTGTTGAACATCATCTAGAGTGCGGGGGTGAAGGAGGAATTGGGATTAGTTGAGGGGTTTTTGCCTATGGTATCTGGTGATCACAACTTACCGTCATTTTGCATTCCGACATGTCACTGTCGCTACTGCTGCTATGGTGCGACATTTTGACTGGTTGTTTTTGGGTTGAGTTTTGTTGGAGGGATAGAACAGATGAACTGAAAAGTTTAAACTTGGCGCAAAAGCCTGACTGGATTTGATCCGTCGGGTGTTACCAGGAAAGCAGTCTGGAAAATGTTGATGCACCTTTTGATGAGAATCGACAATGTGGTCTGCTCGATTCCGTCTCAACTATTTTCAAGGTTCTTGCCAATTGCCAATGACGAAACAGACAAAAATCCAGATCGCCAGATGGAAACCGAACCGCAAAGGTAGCAGCGAATATTCCGGCCCTAAAGGCTTTTCAATAATCGACGTTTGCGCAAAGTCAGTCGAACCAAACAAAATGTTCGCATTAGTCCACCATTCCCGGCGGCGGGCGGCCGGGGCGGCTCCATTTCTGCTCCATTATGAGGGGGTTCCGGGGTGTCGGTGGGGACCCATCATGGCATGCAATCACACCAAGGAAATTGAGCAAGTTTATCAGCAATTATACGTGCTAAGGGCCTTGCCAAGCCTTATAGCTCGCCCCAGATGGCCTGTCTGACCTCAAATTCGCTCACCTTGTGGGTTGAACGGGAGGCACCGTGGCAATCGCGCTAAGATAAGGAATATAGTAACATGTTTACAATAAGTAGAATAGTAGCAGATGAAAGAATTAGGTACCACATACGTACAGTAGACCAACTTACTAGATGGATATTGGCCAACAAAGTATGTACGAATAAACAATTTCTCGCGAAAAAAACACTGAATCACCCATCTCATCTTTTCTTTACATGACACAGCTCCTCCAACTAGATCCCCGACAATTTTCGGTGAAATTCTTGTTTTCTCTGAATCTACAAGCTCTACTATAGCACTCACCTAAGCCTCGCGAACATACCTGGACCAGGAAAATCCCGGTCGGAAAGCTCTTCACCTAATAAGGATTTCTGCGCGGGCCGAGATCATCGCCACACATTGTCGGAGCTATACTCGCACGGGTAGGTTAAGCCGCTAACCAGTACATACGTAGTAGTATAACAATCCCCGCCAAACCCTTGGGATCTCGGGTACCACGTTGCACGTTCCCCGCCCCGCTTACCACCCTCCCAAAAAGATCAAAAAATGGAGAAAGGAGAAAAAAAAACATGCTCATATGTGCTCAACCTATCAATGGTGGATCGATCTCACGCTTTTAGTCTATTTGCCAAGAGAAAGCAAGAGGCGATTTGGATAATTCTGGACCCTTTTCCTAGTGAGAACAAAAATCTATCTTCCATAGTTGGGAAAGTACAACATCAAATCCTCTTATCTTGAACGCATGTCCCAAGTCTTGAACTCTTGGTATATCACCAATTGTATCCGCTATACTGCTCATTCGCGAGCAGAATTCCTTTTGTTCAACTTAACGTGGGGAACGGTGAGCATATTAGCATTGGTCTAAAGGTCTCGGCGCCCCTGATTCCTGGTCAGTGTGCAACGAACACGAAAAGCAAGAAACACACAACTTTAAAGACAAGAAAAAGGCCACGACCGACTCGAGCAGCTCCTCAGAACCAAAACAAAGGACGACCAAGATAACATCGCATTAGTGCAGTCGTTTTTGCTGTCCTTTCAGATTTGGTCCAAACTAGTCAACGGAAGCAAACCATATTCAACAAGACATCCTCCAAGACAATTTGATCAATTTATCCAAAGGGCAGACCATCTAAATCAAACCCCATCATCTCTCCGTCCCGGAAGCAACGGCAGCCACCGGTATTGCAACCCGACCCGATCGGAAGCAAGGCATACTACCTAATCCGCCACGTGCGTATGCCGCGCATCTACCTCCTGCAGGTTGCCATATAAGAGGGGACTGGCCACAGGCCGTCCGATAAAGTCGTCCATTGCGTGCGTCACTCGCCGCGGGAGGATTCGATCTTATTTTCCTTGTCTCTCTTTTTTTTTTTACCTCCCTCTCTCCTTATAGACACACACACACAGCAAGCATGACTTCCCAAAAGTCATCAGCGCTGTCGGCGCGACACATTCAGGATTTTAGCAATGCCACCAATGTAGTCAGCTATTGGGGCTACGCAGATCGCGTTGTGCCCTGCACCAACGACGCGGGCAGCTGTGAGTACCTCGACCTCGTCTACGAAAGCCACTCCACCAGCATGCTGTACACCGGCATCATGTGGGCTCTGATCCTCGGCATCCTGCTGGTCTGGGCCTTTATGCGCAAGGTTTTCCCCTCGGCGCCGGCCCCGACCGATGTAGCTTCGTCTTCGAGAGTCGAGGACGGACAGGCGCCTGCACAATCCGCCATCACCAGGTTGCGCAACTCGATAGCCTCTGCGTCGAGGCGCTGGCTCCTGCCAGAGTCTCTGAGGTGGTTGTTTGGCCACACCACCCGCCTGCAGTTGGCCGTCCTGGCCATTGTCATCATCTACCTCACCATATTTAGCTTCTCTGGCATGTACTACGCTTCATGGATCACGCCCGTCAAGAACATGCCGGGTGTTTACAACTTCCGATCCAGCCTCGGCCCTTGGTCCAACCGCGTTGGTGTTTTCGCCTACGCTCTGACTCCCATGTCCGTCATGCTGGCAAGTCGCGAGTCGATCCTCTCCATCCTGACCGGCGTGCCGTACCAATCCTTCATGTTCATGCACCGCTTTCTGGGCTACATCATGTTTGCGCAATCCGCCCTCCACACCATTGGTTGGTGCATCATCGAGATCCGCCTCTACCAACCCCAGCCCAAAGTAGGCATCGAGTGGATCACCCAGACCTACATGATCTGGGGAGTCGTGGCCATGGCACTCTTGACCATCCTGGTCCTTCTGAGCACAAAGTGGGCCATCAGGGCCTTTGGCTACGAGTTCTTCCGCAAGGCGCACTACGTCCTCGCTATGGTCTACATCGGTGGCGCCATCGCCCACTGGGAGGGGCTCATGTGCTTCCTCGTCCCCGGCATCCTGCTCTGGTTCGTTGACCGCGCCGCGAGGTTCGTGCGCACCGGTCTGCTGCACTACAACTACCTCGAGGACGGCACGCTCGGCTTCGGATCCGCCAAGGCCTCGGTGCAGATGTTTGAGGACCCCGAGAGCGGCGACGTCGTCCGCCTCGACTTTGACCACCCCCACCAGGCCTGGGAAATCGGCCAGCACTTCTTCCTCACCTTCCCCGAGCTGAGCATCTGGCAGAGCCACCCAATGACCCCGCTCGCCCCGCCCGCCATGCCCGGCGCCGCCGGCGGCAAGACCGGATCCAGGCACTCGTACGTCATGCGCGCCAAGGCCGGCGAGACGAGGAAGCTGGCCCTCCTGGCGGCACAGAAGCTCGCCGCCGGGGTTGCGGTAGCAGACTCTGCCGCTGGCGAGAAGACGGCAGCGAGCAGCAGCAGCAGCCAGAACCACAGCAAAACCCCAGCCCCGACCGTCTCGGTGATCCTGACGGGCCCCTACGGCCAATCCATCATGCACAGCCTTCGATCCGACGCCAACGTCCTCTGCGTGGCCGGCGGCACCGGCGTGACCTTTGTGCTCCCTCCTCTGCTTGAGATTGTCCGCAACGCGCCCGTGCCCGGCCGCAAGATCGAGTTCGTCTGGGCGATCCGGCACGCGCGCGACATGGAGTGGGTGGCGCCCGAGCTGGCCGAGCTGCGCGCCGCCAGCGAGACGCACAACCTGCACATCGACATCTACGTGACGCGCGACGCCAAGACGAGGTCCAGCAAGGTCGCCGCCACCGCTGCGGGTAGCAAGGAGGAGTCGGCAGCGAGGAACGAGGTGACGACCGTATCTGGGTCGTCGACGAATTCCATCTCGTCGGGCGAGGAGGTCGAGGAGGAGGCCAACGTTGCGGTGCACAGGTCGGGCGATGTCGAGAACCCCGCGGTCCGCAGGCCAAAGATGGACGCCATCGTCGACGGGTTCGTTGGCGCCGTCGCGGCCGGCTCGACCACCGTCTACGCGAGCGGTCCGTTGGAGATGATTGCTGATCTGCGGACTGCGGTCGCCAGGCAAAACGACAGTGGAAAGGTTTGGCGGGGCGAGGAGAGGTTCGACGTGCGGTTGGTGAGCGATGACCGCGTCGAATGGTGAAGATTCTGCTGTTTAGATGTTTTTTTTTCTTTTACGTTTCAAATTTAGAGATACCATATAAAATAATATTAAGCCTCGGCTCAGTTACTCAACTTGCCGCTTACAATTTCTCGCTTGGTTTTGAACATCTTGCCACTGTCATCGGCATCTAGACTTGACTCTTTCGAGGTACCATTGCTCAGCTGGGGAAAAAAAAGATGTCGGGTATACCCCTTTATCAGGGAGAATTATCTTGATAAACTAACGCTGTGGACTGACACGATATTTTGACAGCCACAGTCCATCTTCCTTGCTGACAATTATTTACAAGTGCTTGCAAAACATCACAAACACACACAAATGCTGAGGTATAGGAGATCCCACCGGCTCTGCATGACTCAGAAAAGTTTGAAATGTCAACTTATACGACGAGCTCTACGGAAAGAATTCAGTTGACGCAACGCATCGAGAGACGGAATAAATTATTTGCATGGCCAGACTTGGAAGGCCCAAGATTTTGTCCAGGGCATTTGAACTTAGGGTCTTCCTGTTTGTGAGTCCTCCGGTTATTCTAACATTCGGCAATGCCCGAGGTTATATCATTGTAAAGAGTGATCTTAAATTACAAGAGCTATTTATAAGTGTGTCCGATGCGGACAAGAGAACAGGTACATGGGATTAATGATGCACTTTGCTATTTTTGTAATCTTACACCGAGTCGAGCGTCTTATGTGAAGATCAGACTCGATATGCTTTTTATTTTTATTTTTTTATTTTTTTTTTAAGTGGACCTGCAACACAAAAAATACGATGTGGCTGTCTGGCTCAATGCAAGTCTTTACGACCAAATCGTCAGCTTGAATAAATCAAAGATTTATATGTACCTTATGAGTTTACTCCAAAATGTATGTGCTTTTTGTTTTAGAATCTTTTCTTTTATTCATGTCCCTCTATCTATTTTCCTGCTTACTGGGCACGGGCATAACAATTTACCTTTCTTCTCTACTTTTAATATTAATAAACTTCCAGCACCATAATGCAATTCTTCAAAACTTCTCAAGTTATACAATTGCTCGCCCTTGTTGCAATTGTGCTACCAACAGCGATAGATCATTATACAGTCCAAGCCCGCCCTACTTCCGACGGCAGCCCCAGAGCCGAGGTGGATAGGGAAATAGTGACTCTCAACGATCCCAAGGCGGTGGATTATCTCGCCGACCCTCGGTGGAAGCTTGTAGACAAAAAATACATTTGTGGCGAGTGTAACTATGTCAGAGGTACCGTTAAAGATACAATTGCACATAGGGATAGGGCCCACTCGGGGTTCAAAGATCAAGGGGATCACAGAATCTATGATCAAGAAGTCATTTTGACTTTTAAGAATGCACGGGGAAATCAATAGATTGGGCGCAAACCCGTACCATTTAGCACATATTCTGTTTTTTTTTCAGCCTCTGGCTCTCTGTCTTTCCTTTCAGTGCGCTTCTTGCACTTGCTGGGTTCATCTTTAGTTCGACGGAGGTGGAAGCAAATTCCAAAGCTGCCAAAAAAAAAATCTTCTTTTCATTATATATAATATATTCAATCGTTCTGCTAAGGTAGCCAAAAGTTGTTACCTCGTCTTTACGCTTTTTCCGACGTGAATGAACGTTTACATTATATAACAGGGGGGTTTTCTATCATTTAGGCTCCCCATTCTAAGAGCCCACAACATCTGGTCGACAGGCCATAAAATTCATTACTGCCGGTTCACTGCAGCGCCAGAGGATAGAATGCATGCCTTGGCCAGCGAATGCGCCCACTTTCTATAACACTGCATATAACCCTTGTTTTGGATGTCCCCACACTGATATCAAGAGCAATCGAGACGGCTAGTTAGGAAGACAACATCCCGTGCATATGGTGCTTCTCATGATAGGGGCGCATACTGATGCCTAGCAGGCCCTGAAGTTGGAAACCTTTTACTTGGTTGCATTGTGTTGCCCACCTCGTTCGCAGGATGGCGTGTAGTATGAATTAAATCAGAGTCGAAGCAACTGATCACGTTGATAACCGTCGAACGTTTGTTATTTGAAGACAGTAGGCTTCTCTTGGAAAGTTGTCGAGTAATACAGAGTTTAAACCAGATTAGTTCATCGAATGTGAATCTAGCAAGTTGACAAAAAGGGAGAAACAAAACCTCCCAAAAAGGCAGTTGAAGTGAAATAAATAGATGCCGCGAGGAGTGTCGGCGATCATGTTCAAACCAAATTGTTTAGTGGTGCAGATGACTTGACATGTGTGTACCTAAAGTCATGAAAACATTTTCAGTTTTTTTTTTCTTTTTCCTTTCACAGAGGCCAGGACTAGTAGGTGACGACGGATTGCTCCGGGCTAAATAACTACAAGACATTCAAGGCAAGCAAGACCATAGCTGATAGTCTCCAACCTGTTCCGCAGCCTGAAATATGGCGACGACTCTTGCTGGTTGGACATTCACCGGCCTGCCAAATGGCTTTGGAGCACAACATACGGGACAAAATCCGATTGGAGACATTGGCGACTAGCCTATAGCCGCAATCGACGACCGTAACGTTTAGCTCAAACATGCGGGGCATTGGTTGAACCCCAACTGTTTAAATTCGGGAAAGAAAACGTAGCCGCGGTATCTTTACTAGGTACCGGGCATCATTTGATAATTGCTCCAGAGTCGGGGACCTGATTATAGGCAGCCAGGTGAACAAGATGCTCGGAGGACCCCAACGGCCACAGGGTGTGTACTGGTCAGTACTCCATGCGTTCCGACATTGAGTTTGATCAGAAAGACGAGTGTCGTTGGCGAAGCATATATCGTCGATCATCAAAATTTAGTTGATTGCGAAACTCCCGTTTTTTTGCGGTCGGAGGGGATATGAAGGACGAAGGGATGTAAGAAGTATGTGCTGGGTTTTGTGTAAATGCCTCCTTCATGCTCGGGTGATGAACTATGCGCTAGTAGGTCGCTTGATTCGAAGTATTGATATGAATCTCAATATGGATTGGCCAGATGGCGTTCAGGTTCTGAATTCCAAAGACGATAGAGAAACAACCTCTCAATTGAGGTGGCTCGTACGTCTCGTTATCGCGCGGGAACACGAAGTCGACTTTCACGTCGAGAGGAAGATGGCCCCCCGACCATGGTGGCCACGCCAAGAGTGAAAGTTGAAGAATTGGTATGAAAATTGGTATGCGCGTCTTCCATGTGATCCTTTGAGGCTTTTGAATAAGGCGACCATTCACGCAGACGCCTTCTTTTAGACAGATATGGAAATCGGGCGAATTAACCGATACGGGAGGAGTTTGGCTTAGAGATGCTTTTGTTTATCTTTTATTTTCCTCTCTGCGCCGAGGTCTGCAGCGATCCATGTCTTGCTTATAGCTGCCAAGTGTATGCTAAAATTGCAATGGATCCAGGGCCATTCGCGGGTTCAAGACGAGGATATCCAGATGCAGCTTAAAAGGGGTTCCTGAGGCATCACGAACCGGGGCTTTTCCGTTATGGACTAAGGTCCACGCAGCTGAAGTCACATTTCTAATTCGAGAACACAGGCTTGACCAACAGCATGCCAAGAGACAGGGCTGCAGTAACGCAACTCTTAAGGACATGGCCGCCAAGAAGCGTCTAGTAGGGCCCGAGCTGCAAGCTCTCGAAACAAAGGGATCAAGTCGTTCAAAAAGTGCCTAGGTAATTATTTTGGATAGGTATCTGCCTGGTATGTATGCTTCTTTTTTCGAGTGCAACTTGTAATATAAGCTCCTGCTGAGCCGCCACAATTTGTCGGATGTTATCTATCTCATAGCAGACAGCCTCCTGCGTGTCTTCCATTCTCCTCTCTATAGCTTCTTCCTCCGGAAAAATAGCTCGGGCTCAAGAGAAGATATTATTCCACAGCTCACCTGGACCCTTGCTATAGTTGAGTTTGAGACTAATGGCAGATGTGCTATACAAAGCGTAGAAAACATCACGTCTACCTCAAAATCCAGTATCACCGAGCCGAGAACAGGGCCTTGCTTTTTGTCATTGTGACCGGAACTCTTGTACGTTTTTCCGTCGGAGCTGGGCAGCTGAATCCAAGCATGGCCGAAACCATATTTGACCCTTTTCGGCGGTTTGGCTTACATTATTGCCAATTCCACATCTGCTCTCCCCCTGACTTGTAAAAACTGGGCCAATACGTAGATTCTAGGCATTATTGCCGCTACTACCTCTGATTTCCAGGTGGTCCAACGGCTTGTCTTTCTAGTACTTTAAAAAGCTGTACAAAGTATCTGCGTTTTATATCGGTTAACCAGATATTAAACCCGCTCGTTTTTGTAACAAGACAGAGACTACTGGTCTATAATGTAAATCCCTGGTTGGAATGAACGAGGAAGTTTGGTTTGTACAATATCCAAAAGACTTTCGCCCGGACCTCTGGACTTCAGGCATACCTACATAAGCTGGTGCCACACCTATAGGTGAGAAACGCACCCGTTTCCTTTAATTCAGCCCCCGTGAATAGTTAACTAAATCCAGCCTCACGACGATATATGCGTTGCGGGTCCATAAAATATGCGACTAAGGAGAGTGAATCTTTTTGAAAACGAATGGACGCTAAATACATATCCAGCTATTGCTCTCCTTTCCCGTCACTGAGATGAGTTTTGACAATTTTTCATCCCAGAAATCAAGCTTCCTAACTAACCACCAACCGAGAATACCAGGGGTATGGGGATTAAAAAGTACCAATTATAGCCATTTACCAACCAAATTGCGTACCCTGCGTACCCTGCGTACCCTGCGTACCCTGCGTCTCGGCGTGCGCCTTCCCCTTGGCCCTTCTCGCAGCCTCTTGAGTTCGGGCTATCTCTTTGTCGAGTATTTTCAACCTTTGCTGCTGTTCGGCTATAAGCTTTTGACGTTCTTCTTTAGTCATTTTCTTTAGTTCCTCTTCCGTAGGTGCTTTTGAAGAGCTTCGCGCCTCAAGTTGGCCAATTCGAGTCACATCGAGGGCGGCGTTATTTGGGGTTGGAGCGGCAGCAGCGCCAACAACGCAAATTGCCGCAGTGAGAAAAATGGTAGAAAAGTGCATTTTGAAAATTGATTTTTGTGAATAACGTTTGAATATAAATATTGAATTGTAAAATAGTGTGAATATGTAAGGTTGACTGGATTGGTGCAAAGAAAATCTGTTTATTATTTTGGAAGTAAGCGGGCTTTATATATTGTGCAATACGTATATTAAATTCAAATTCCCCCGTTTATAAAAAGTATTTATTTATATTTAGTATTCTTATTACTATATATATATATATATATATATATATATATATATATATATATATATATATATATTTATATATTTATAATATAATTATTAGTAACAGTTTTAAAACCTGTTTTTTAAACGCCAAATATAATAAAGCTAACAAAATTAAAGAATAATATTAATCGCATTTATGCTTTATTTTTAAAATATTTAATAATGATTTTAATTTGCCAAATTATATAATTAGTTCACTTACTCGTGCAACTTTTATATTTATATATGTAATAATATAAATATATCGCATATTTGTTATTGGCCAGGGGAGCAGGGGAGCAGGCAAAAGATTTCCCCTCATGCTATTGTACGGTTATGCGTGGGCTTAGTCTCAGGGCTCATCCCTGAATCGGAGCTCCACCAATTAAGCCGCGTGGCCGTGGCTTAATTCGTGGCTTTGCTTATACCTATAGGTCCAACTAGTCTCATGCTCAGACTAGACCACCCTTGCTTCGCAATGGTGGACCGGGCGCTCCATGTACCTTTCAGCCACATGGCTTTTCGACCAATTAAATCGGCCGAAAAGATCGCGCCCGTTTTAATCTAAGGACAATTTGTCGATTATCGCCGCGTGTGACGGAATTACACAATATGCGGACTGTAACTGCATTAAGCATGCACTGTATACGTAACGGCGATACAATTTTTTAACTGTATACTTATTTGTGACGAATATTTAATTAAATAAAAATGGTAAAAATATATAAAATATATCGTTATAAAGCCCAAAATCAGGGTTTTTAACAATGTAAAAATTCTATTATTATTCCTTATATACAAATAAGAATTAAACTAAATAATAATAATATTATTTTTAACGCCCTATTTAAAAATTTATATATAAATAATAATATATATATAATTTTATTAACGTCCACGTATAGAAAAACTTTGTAAATTATTATTCGTTATTTTTTTATTTATATAAATATATAATAAATTTAATATTTTATATTAATACTTAATAATTAATATATTTATTAATATACGGTTTTATAAAGTAATATTAATATATATTAGATTTTAATATTAAATATGTAAAATAATAATATTAGTTTTATTGTTTTAGCTTATTTATAATAAATATAAAATAAAATTTAAAAATATACAAGTTTTGTTAAATTTATATATAAAATACGCAATTTTTAAAATATTAAAAAGGAAATTTATATGGACGTTTGTTTATACCGATTATTTAATCGTTAAAATTAGTTAAAATATAAACCCGTTTCGTTTACAAATTTATTAAAAATATTTATTATTTTGCTTATTCGAATATTTAAAACCTTATATTACGTGATATATTTAAAGGAGGTTACGAGGTAGTTTTAAGGCTTTAAGGTTAAAAATCACCTGTAGGAATAATTGAATCGTAAAATGGCACATAACCGTCTGCTGACGGATAATAAACATTTATATAACTTATAAAATTAATTATATAATTGATTATTATTATTAATTAATAAACAAATAATTATCATTTTAAATATTGGAATTAAATACGTGTACTTATTCCATGGTATAATATCTTCGATTCGGATTATTAAAAGTGCGGGGTAAAACCACGTGACTAATTCTGGCCACGTAGCGCTGGTTAAAACCGTTTACTTAAATCACTTATTACACTTATTATAATTATAAAAAATTGTAATAATAGCGGGAATTAAGCTCATGCACTTTATATAATTGTTATATTTATTATTATACGAATTATACCATTAAATTATATTACTTATTTATCTTATTTACTTTTTTGGAAAGAAATACTAGCCGAAATTTATATATATAATAAATACGTATATATCACCCCCCCACGTGTAAAAGGTTTTAAATTATATCCGAAAATAAAAAAATAATTAAAAAAAGTCGGAAGATTTTAAAATTTATTAAAAAACCAACCTTTGTTTGCGAATTAAAACCACCCATATTCCAATTTAACCAATATAATAATTAAAAATATAAAATAAATTATTGTAAATTATTATATCCAACATGCAAGCTGTGTATTTTTGCGACTTTTATTTAATTAATTATAACGGAGTGTCGGTCGCCGAATTGGCGAAATTACCTCCACACGCGGCGAAAATCGACAAATTATCCTTAAATTTAAACCAAAGTAATGTTTTATATAAACGCACAGGTATAAAATAAAGCCACAATTAAACCACGTTTAATTAATATAATTCGCGTTTAAGGATAAGCCCTCAAATTACCCATATGCGGGTTTTGGCAGGTTTTAACCGCTATTTGTTTAAGTTTCCAGGTGGTTTAACAGCGTATCTTCCCCTTATTTTAAAAAGCTGTATAAACTATTTGCGTTATTAATTGATTAACCAGATATTAAACCAGCTTAATTTTGTAATAAAATAAAAGTTCCTGGTTAATAATTAAAGTACCTGGTTATAATAACTGTAGAAATTTAATTTATATAATCCCGATTTTTTATGCTTAAAGAATTTGTTTTCTTTTATTTTATTTTTAAAGATTAAATTCTTATAATTTGAAAGACTTTTATTTAAACCTTTAAATTTCGAACATATTTATATAAGCCAATTCCAAATTAATAAGTGAGAAATGCACCCGTGTCCTTTTATTTAACCCTTATAAATAATTAACTTTATACAGCCTTATAATAAAACGCGTTGCGGATTCTTAAAATATGCGATAAAGGAGATTAATTCTTTTTTTAACAAACGAATGGACGCTAAATATATATCCAGCTAATGCTCCTTTCCCAAATATTAACAATTTCTTTGTTACGACCAGGGTTGGAACCGACACGATTGGGCAAGAACGGAGGAGATGTCGGAAACCCAGGTTAAAACTGCCAGGAAAAACGGACCGAAAACGAGGAAAAAAAGACGCGAAAATCACGTAACGATAAAATAAAAAACCCTAACCCGATCACCAAAACAGGAGTAACCACGATCACTACCAAAAAAAATGATCGGACCAGCGGTAATTACCCTAAAATAATTATAATTATTTATATAAAAATAATCATATTTGTAATATAATTTATATAAACTACGTTTATTATTATATAAATAAATTCGATTTTAAAATTGTTTAACAGTAATTAAATTTTAATTAACCTTAATATTTATTTAAAACCGATTATAATTTTACCCCAATTATTAAAAATACCCAATTACCAATTAAAACGTTTAATTATTTTAACCTATTATATTTTATTATAAAAACAGGTTATCCCGATATTTTAATCGTAATATTTTAATTGCTTTTGTTCAATATTTTATTTTAAAATATACCAAATAATATCGCCGAAATAATATTTTTTAACAAAACCATCCTTTAAACCCTTTTTACTATTAACGTTCCGGCCAACGTTAATATGTTACGTTAAATGGTCGCAACGTTTTAAACCGAAAATCGACAATTTTAAAAACGAATAACCGAACAAATTAACCAAATTAATAAAAATAATATTAAATATTTTTTATTTACGTTGTTCGACGGTATTATAAATATTTTACAAAATATTTTTACGGAAATTCGGGCCTATTTACATTTTAACGAAAATAATTTCGACAATAATATAAATAAAATTATTTACGCAGTTTTGTTTTTAAAAAACAACGTATTCGCCTGGTTCGAACCTATTTTACGAAATTATTTGGACTATAAAAAAAAAACCGTAAAATTAAAATTAACCGCATTTTCGACGATTATAATAATTTCGAAAAATGTTTTAGGAAAATATTCGGTAATTTAAACGAAAAACGCACGATTAAACGTAAATTAGTGCGTTTTACCCAAACCAAATCGGTATTTAAATATACCAGTAAATTTCGACAAATTACCGCCAGATTATTATGGGGTTCCGAAATTCTAATAGCACGTTTTTATACGGGATTTAAAAAAAGAATTAAAAACGAATTTATTAAAAAAAAACGATCCGACATTTTAATTAAATACGTAAAATTAATATTTAAAATTAATAACCAATAATACGAAAAAAAATTGGAACGACGCGAAAAACGTAATATATAGGAACCAATTTTACGATAAACCAATACCGGACGTAAATACCAACACCCTAAACCGTTTCGTTAATATAATATTTTATATGGAGCGTATAACGAATTTATGGATTTTAACGCGATATAATATAAAAAACTTCGCAAAAATTCTAAAAATGGCAAATATTTTAAATATAATAAAATAAAATATATCGCCAAAAATTGCCTTGGAAATTAAAATAATATTTCCGATTTTACCCTCGATTTTAGGGGTAAATTCGAAAAAAATACGAAAATTTAAAGATATAAACCACCAATAGGCATAATTTAACCAATATAATTTAATAAATTGGATTATTTACTACGACGGTAATTATATAATTTATAGTAACTTTAAAATGGACGCAAAATGGTATTTTTAAAAACCAAAAATTATCCGAATATTGGTAATAAAAAACCAAATACCCACAAAAATAAGGCCACCAATTAATTTACACCGACAAAACGTTATATTATCCAAATTTACAAATTCGAACGTTTTAAAAAAATCCAATACGGGATTATTGGAATAAATCCACCGTATTAAAATAACCAATTAACCTGTAATGGAAAGAATTTTTAATAACGTTTTAAAAAAAAATTTAAACGACGAAAAAAAAAAAATTTTAAACCATTATAATATGGAAAAGATTAATAATTTTTACAAATACGTTAAAAAATAAATTAATTTATACCGAAATAACCAATTAATTTAATTTTCAAAATATAATCCGGTATAATAAAAGCAAAATTTTTTAAAAAACCCAAATTTTACGTTTAAAAACCACCCAATATTTAATATTAAACATCCGGAATATTTACGTGTTTTTTGGGCCAAATATTTCCGAAATAATTACGGAATCCACCTAAATAAAAAAATCTACCGCAATTTTTTTTTTCGACGACGATTAATTATAAAAATTAACGAAATTTACACAATCGAAAAATTACCTAATTGGAAAATTAAAATTAAATTACGGAATAAATTGATACTTATTTTTACGTTATACGATAAATATCCTATAATATATTGCAATGAACCAAACTTCCTATAATATAAATATATCCGTAATATATATAAAATTTATATATTAACCAAAATATAAAATTAATACGCACGGAAATAACGACACCAAATATTTGCATTTATAATTAAAATTATATAAAATCCGAAAATAAAAAATAAATAAACGTCCACAAACGCGCGTAAAATATTTACACCAATTAAATATTTATTCGACGAAATAAAAACGAAAAACAGCCCCGTATTCCGAAATAAGAAAAATAATGATTTAAAACGCGAATCCAATAAGCCAAAAAATTAAAGCAACCAAACGGTACAGGGTATCAAACGGCGACGATAAAAACAAAATAAAAAATTTTAAACGTTACGCAAAATACGATAATAAAACACAAATATATATTTTTTAATATACAATTTAATAAAAAACCTATACGAATATTTTTCGATAATAAAATATAAAATAATTATATATTATCAAAAATTGTAACGGAACGACGAATATTTTAATAATAAAAAAAAAATTATATTAATTGCAAACCGTGGAAAGAAAAATAATTTTATACGGGAACGGTATTATTGAAATAAAAACCGTATATTTTTGGATGGAAAATTACGGACGAAAGGAACAAATTATTTTAAATATTACGGAAATAAGGGATAAAAATATAATTTTAAAAAGTTTTTGGTTTAGGAAAAATAACCCCAAAAGAAATTAAATAACCGGCCAAATTTAATAAAAGAATATTTAATTATTAAACAATTTACAATATATAAAGATTTATACAAAAAATATAAAGTACGGACGAATTAAATAAAATAAATGGCGTATTTACGAAAAAAACGACCAAACCCGGAGTTAATATCGGAAAAAAAAACGATTATTTACAAATTAAAACCAATTTAATCCTATAATACCAAATATAAACGAACAGACCAAAAACGACAAAATTCCAAGAAAATACCAGATTTATACACGATTATTTAACCAAAAATTCGAAATAGGATTATCCGAATATAATCCATTTAATTACGAAATATTATTTAAAAAGAAAACCCAATTAAAATTCTACAAAATATACGGTTTAAATCCAATATAAATAAAAATATTAAATAAATATTTTGCAAATTTTTTTAAAAAAGGTTATATTAAATTATTAACATTACCAATAAAATATCCAATCTTTTTCGTATTAAAAAAAACGGAAAATTACGATTATACGTGGATTACAAACAATTAAACGATATTACCATTAAAAATTGCTATCCATTTTTATTAATAGTAAAACTCCGAAATAAATTTTACTAAATATAATAATTTACGATATTAAACTTTAAAAAAATATATAATTTAATCCGTATAAAAAAAACGAAAAATGGAAAACCGCGTTTCGTATTAAACGAAAATATTACAAATATTTGGTAATACCTTTCGGTTTTATTAACGTTCCAGCAATTTTCCAAACTATAATTAACCACGTTTTTAAAAAATATTTAAATATTTTCGTCGTTATTTACTTAAACGATATTTTTATTTTTTTTAAAACGTTGGAAAAATATAAAAAACACGTTTACACGGTTTTATAAAAATTATAAAACGTTAAATTTTTAATGGAACCAAAAAAATATTTTTTTTACAGCAAATAAATTAATTTTTTAAAATATACCATTATTTTTAAAAAAATTAGGATGGAAAAATTAAAAATCCAAATAATAAAAAAATGGTTTTAACCGCAAAACGTAAAAAACGTTCGAGCCTTTTTTAAATTTGTAAGTTTTTATAAAAGATTTATTAAAAAATACGGCGCGATTGCCACCCTATTAACCAATATAACCAAAAAAAATTTAAAATTCCAATGGACGGAATAAACGTAATAAGCCTTTAAACAATTACAAAACGTAATAATACGAAAACCAATTTTTAAAATATTAAACCCAACGAAATTTTTCGAAATCGAAACCGACGTATCCGATTACGCGATCGAAAAACAATTTAACCAACGAGATAAAAAAGGAAGGCTATATTTTTACGTTTGTTTTTATAAAAATTATATGGATTAAAATTTAATTACCAAGTATACGATAAAGAATTAATGGTTATTATTCGAATATTCGAAAAATAAAAACCCCAATTATCCGGAATTGAATACGAGGTGTTAATTTATATGGACCACAAAAATTTAAGCCATTTTACCACCAATAAAACGGTAAATAAACAATAAATTAAATGGTTAAAATTCCTATTAAGATTTTATTTTAGGATTATTTACCGAAAAAAAATAAAAAACGGCAGGGCCGACGTCTTTAACCGAAAATTAAACCACGAAAATACCGTACCAAAAAAAATACGCGTTATTTTTATAATAAACGAAAATGAAAACCTTTTATTAATACACCGGAATTTTATAATAATAAATACAATAATTACACCAAAAAGAAATACGGAAAATCCACGAAAGTAAAACCCACGGATATTAAAAAATTTCCAAAATATGGAAACGGTTAAAACAACATTATAATTTTAAAAAAACACGATAAAAATTACGAAAAATTATTAAAAATTGCGAATTTGGTATTAAAAATAAGGCCGCAGAATATAAATTTTATAAATTATTATAACCATTACCAACCCCTAATAAAGTTTGGCAAGTTATTACCATGGATTTTATCGTTAAATTACCATTTTTAAACAAATTATTTACACGAACCAAATATAATAATATATTTTTGAAGGAGGTTACGAGGTAGCTTTAAGGTTTTAAGGTTGGAAATCACTTGTAGGGATAATTAAACCGTAGAATGGCAGATAACCGTCTGCTAGCGGATAGTAGAAATTTGTATTGTTTGTATAGTTAATTGCACAATTGATTGTAAGATCGTTGTTATGTTCGTTGTTGTGTAGAGTATTAGAATTGGATACGTGTACCGATTCCATGGCATGATCTCTTCGATCCGGATTGCCGGAAGTGCGGGGTAGAAACACGTGACCGGTTCTGCCACGTAGGGCTGGCTGGAACCGTTCACCTGGATCACTTATTGCACTTATTGCACTTATAAGAAAATGCGACAATACTGGGAATCGAACTCATGCACTTTATATTATTGTTATATTTATTATATGAATTATACCACTAAGCTATATTACTTATTTGTCTTATTTGCTTTATTGTAAAAAAGACGTAATATTTAAAGCTTTGTGCGTGCATGCGTTTTATTTATTTATTTTGTTTATTTATTTATTTTGGGTACAGGGTAGCCTTATAAAATCGGCTCCTGCTAACAATATTAATTATAATGGATAAATTTACCAAATATGCCTATTTTTTATTATATAAAAAAATAGCAATACCGAAAAAATCGTTCACATATTTTTACGAATAATTGTTAATAATTAGGGATTATTAAAAAACATCGTTACGGATAAAAATAAATTTTTTACATTAAGATTTTGGAGATTTTTAATGGAATAATTCGAAATAAACCATAAATTATTAACAGCGTTCCATCCCTAAATAAACGGATCAATAAAACGAGCCAATTAAATATTAGAATAATATTTAAAATATTATATAAACCATAAATAAAACGATTGGGTACGTTTATTATTTACAATATAATTCGCCTATAATAATTTAAAAAACGAAAATACCAAAATAACCCCATTTTATACCAATTACGGATTTAATTTTACAATATACGGAAAATTTAAAACAATTATTACGGCACCACGGGCCGATAAATAAATAAAGGAATTACGATAATTACATAAAAAACTCCAGCAAAAATCAAAATTCGTACGAAAGAAAATAATAAAATACGCTAATTAACATCGGATAAAAGGACCATTTTTTAAAAAAGGAAATAACGTTTACTTTATTCGACGCAATATTAAAATATAACGACCAAATAATAAATTGAATTTTAAAAAATTTGGACCTTTTAAAATTAACAAAAAAATTAACGATATTAATTACCGATTATTATTACCAAATATTATAAAGATTTACCCAATATTCCATATATTATTATTGGAATTAATATTATACGGCACCGGTATATAAAAAATAATCGAAATCGACGTATAAAAAATCTACGAAATAAAACGAATATTCGACCATAGGCGCAACCGCGGTAAAACAAAATATTTTGTTAAATAAAAAAATTATAAATACGAAAACAATATTTGGAAATTTTTTAACCATTTTTAAAATTGTTAGGAATTATTCCACCAATATTACCGAAAATTGAAATTACGAGTAAATTAACCAAAAAAAAAACAACCAAAAAAAGCACCATTTATTATTTTTAGGGATTAAATTTGTAAATACTCAATTTTGCGGATTAATATCCAATATCGAAAACCAATTAATAATATCGACATAATTTAAAAAACGTAATTCCGGGATAAGACCAAATTTAAAAGGACCATTAAAGGGCAATTTGTCGACCCCCAAACGATTTTTTTCCGCGGTATTTTTTACCGATAATTTAGCATTTAAACGAACAATTTCGGCCTCGTTGCGAAATTAAAAAAAACGTTTTTATTTGCGCAAATATAATAACCAATTAAATTTTTCGAACAATTTTCGCTGCAGGCGCGCAATTTCCTATTATACACGGAAAATATCGTTTTTAACCTCAAATTTTTGCAATTCCAATTTTTTTTTTATTTAATCGACCTATTGGGGAAATAAATTAAATTAAAACCTTATATACGATAGGAAAAACCATTTATAATTAATAATAAAAACGGAAATAGCGTTATATTTCCGACCACGACGGATATATTTATTATATCGAAAATTTAATAAAATTATACGATATAAATAACCACGGGCTTTATAAAAAAAACACGGCATAATTTCGAAATTTTCGAAAATAATGGTTTTAACCAAACGTTCGCGGCGAATAAAAAACGCGGAAATCGGGTGAACAGGCTGCGACCGTTTTTTAATTTAAAACGATATCGCGATTAATAAAGAAAAGCGAAAAAAACCTTAAAAAAAAATTATAGGGAAATAACCTATTTATACGGTCACGGGATTTGGTTTTGGGGAAAAAAACTTAATATTACGACCAGGGTTGGAACCGACACGATTGGGCAAAAACGAAGGAAATATCGGAAATCCAAATTGGAATTGCCAAAAAAAACGGACCGAAAATAAGGAAAAAAAAACGCGAAGATTACGTGACGATAAAATAAAAAACCCTAACCCGATCACTAAGATAAAAATAACCATAATTATTGCCAAAAAAATAATCGGACCAGCGGTAATTATTTTGGAATAATTATAATTATTTACACAAAAATAATTACGTTTGGAATATAATTTATATAAAATACGTTTATTATTATGTAAATAAATTCGATTTTAAGATTATTTAGCATTAATTAAATTTTAATTAATTTTACTATTTATTTAAACCCGATTATAATTTCACCCCAGTTATTAAAAATATCCAATTACCAGTTAAAACGTTGAATTGTTTTAACCCATTGTATTTTATTATAAGAACAAGTTACCCCGATATTTTGATCGTAATATCGTGATCGAATAAATTATATTCGGGTAATTTTATTTCGAATTTTTGGCTAAATAATCGTGTGTAAATCTGGTATTTTTTTGGGATTTTGCCGTTTTTGGTTTGTTCGTTTATATTTAATATTATGGGATTCAATCGGTTTTGGTTTATAAATAATCGTTTTTTTTCCAATATTGGCTCCGGGTTTGGTTATTTTTTTAATAAATACGCCGTTTATTTTATTTGGTTTATCCGTGCCCTATATTTTTTATATAAATTTTTATACGTTGTCAATCGTTCAATAATTAAATATTCATTTTATTGGATTTGGCCGATTATCCAATTTATTTTGGGGTTGTTTTTCCTAAACCAGGAAATTTTTAAAATTATATTTTTATCCCCTATTTCCGTAATATCCAAAATAATTTATTTTTTATGTCCGTAATTTTCCATTTAAAGGTGTACGGTTTTTATTTCGATAATACCGTTCCCGTATAAAATTGCCTTTTTTTCCACGGTTTGCAATTAATATAATTTTTTTTTATTACCAAAATATTTGTCGTTCCGTTACAATTTTTAATAATATATAATTATTTTATACTTTATTATCGAAAAATATTTGTATAAATTTTTTATCGAATCGTATATTAAAAAATATATATTCGTATTTTATTACCGTATTTTACGTAACGTTTAGGGTTTTTTATTTTGTTTTTATTATCGCCGTTCGGTGCCTTATACCGTTTGGCTGTTTTAATTTTTTAATTTATTAAATTTGCGTTTTAGGTTCTTATTTTTTTTATTTCGGGGTGCGAAATTATTCCTCGTTTTAATTTTATCGAATAAATATTTGGTTGGTATAAATATTTTATACGCGTTTGTGGACGTTTATTTATTTTTTATTTTCGGATTTTATATAATTTTGGTTATAAATATAGGTATTTGGTATCGTTATTTTTGTGCGTATTAATCCTATATTTTAATTAATATGTGGATTTTACATATATTACGGGTATATTCGTACCATAAAAAATTTGGTTGGTTGTAATATGCTATAAAATATTCGTCGTATGGCGTAAAAATAATGGTTAATTCGTTCCGTAATTTAATTTTAATTTATTAATTAGGTAATTTTTTAATTATATAAATTTCGCTAATTTTTATAATTAATTATCGTCGAAAAAAAAATTATGGTAGATTTTTTTATTTAGGTGGATTTCGCAATTATTTCGGAAGTATTCGGCCTAAAAAACACGTAAATATTCCAGATATTTAATATTAAATATTGGGTGGTTTTTAAACGTAAAATCCGGGTTTTTTAAAGGATTTTACCTTTATTACACCGGATTATATTTTGGAAGTTAAATTAATTGGTCGTTTCGGTATAAATCGATTTATTTTTTAACGTATTTGTAAAAATCGTCGGTTTTTTCCGCGTTATAACGGTTTAAAATTACCTTTTTTTCGTCGTTTAAATTTTTTTTTAAAACGTTATTAAAAATTTTTTCCGTTACGGATTAGTTGGTTATTTTAATACGGTGGGTTTATCCCAATAATTCCGTATCAGATTTTTTTTAAAACGTTCGAATTTATAAATTCGGATAATATGGCGTTTTATCGGTGTAAATTAATTGGTGGTTTTATTTTTATAAATATTCGGTTTTCTATTGCTAATATTTGGGTGCCTTTTAATTTTTAAAAATATTATTTTACGTCCATTTTGGAATTACTATGGATTATATAATTATCGTCGTAATAAATAATCCAATTTATTAGGCTGTATTGGTTAAATTATACCTGTTAATAATTTATAGCGTTAAATCCTCGTATTTTTTCGAATTTGCCCCTAAAATCAAAAATAAAACCGGGGGTATTATTTTAATTTCCAGGGCAATTTTTGGCCATATATTCTATTTTATTATATTTAAAATATATACCATTTTTGGGGTTTTTGCGAGGTTTTTTATATTATATCGCGTTAAAATTTATAAATCCATTATACGTCCTATGTAAAATATTATATTAATAAAACGGTTTAAAGTATTAATATTTACGTCCGGTATTGGTTTATCGCAAAATTAATTCTTATATATTACGTTTTTCGCGTCGTTCCAATTTTTTTTCGTATTATCGGTTATTATTTTTAATTATTAATTTTACGTATTTAATTAGGGTATTGGGTCGTTGTTTTTTAATAAATTCGTTTTTAATTTTTTTTTTAAATCCCGTATAAAAACGTGCTATTAAAATTTCGGGGCCCTATAATAATTTAACGGTAATTTATCAAAATTTACTGGTATATTTAAACATTAATTTAATTTGGGTAAAACGTACTAATTTACGTTTAACCGTGCGTTTTTTATTTGGATTACCGAATATTTCCTTAAAACATTTTTCGAAATTATCGTAATCGTCGAAAATACGGTTAATTTTAGTTTTACGGTTTTTTTTTTATGGTCCAAATAATTTCGCAATATGGGTTCGAATTAAACGAATACGTCGCCTTTTAAAAGCGAAATTACGTAAATAATTCTATTTACATTATTATCGAAATTATTTTCGTTAAAATGTAAATAAACCCGGGTTTCCGTGAAAAATTCCTATAAAATATTTATAATACCGTCGAAAAACGTAAATAAAAAATATTTAATGTTATTTTTATTAATTCGGTTAATTTATTCGGTTATTCGTTCCTAAAATTGTCGATTTTTAATTTGGAACGTCGCGACCATTTAACGTAAAACGTTAACGTTGGCCGGAACGTTAATGGGAAAAAGGGTTTAAAAGGTAATTTTGTTGGAAAATATTATTTCGGCGGTATTATTTGGTATATTTTAAGGCAAAATATTAAATAAAAATAATTAAAATATTACGATTAAAATATTAGGGTAACCTGTTTTTATAATAAAATATAGTGGGTTAAAATAATTAAACGTTTTAACTAATAATTGGGTATTTTTAATAATTGGGGTGAAATTATAATCGGTTTTAAATAAATATTAAGGTTAATTAAAGTTTAATTATTGTTAAACAATTTTAAAATCGAATTTATTTATATAGTAATAAATGCGTTTTATATAAACTATATTCCAAATGTAATTATTTTCGTATAAATAATTATAATTATTCCAAGATAATTACCGCTGGTCCGATCACCTTTTTAATAGTAATTATGGTTATTTCTGCCCTGGTAATCGGGTTAGGGTTTTTTATTTTATCGTTACGTAACCCTCGTATCTTTTTTTCCTTGTTTTCGGTCCGTTTTTCCTGGTAATTCTAACCTGGGTTTCCGATTTGAAGGAGGTTACGAGGTAACTTTAAGGTTTTAAGGTTGGAGATCACTTATAGAGATAATTAAACCGTAGAAATGGCAGATAACCGTCTGTTAACGGATAGTAGAAATTTGTATTATTTATATAATTAATCGCACAATTAATTGTAAGATCGTTGTTATATTCTAATCTTAGGGCTCATTCCTAAACGCGAGCTCCACTAATTAAACCGTGGCTCAATTCTTGGCTTTGCTTATACCTGTGGGTCCAACCAAAAATCACTTTGGTTTAAATTTAAAGACAATTTGTTCATTTTCGTCGCAAATGGAAATAATTTCGGCATTTTAAACAATTTTACTCCGTAATAATATCGTAACGACGCATAATATAAATAATTAAATATATTGTTGAAAATAGGAATTAACAGGGTTTTTACCCAAAATTTAAAAAATAACCATACCCCCGCTTAATTAAAAATTTAATATAAACCTCCTTTAATTCGTAAATGGAGGTTAGCTTTTCCCAAATTTTAAATAATATCGATATTAACCTTTTAATTTGCCTTAACCGTTTAAATCCCTTTAAAATTAATATATGGAAAATTGCAAAAGCGAAACCAATATTTATATACAAATATATTTATTAATAAATAAAAAAATTTATTATCCTTAATTTGTGGGGCGATATAATAATGTATTTACGGTATAATCCTCAAAAAAAAATTATTATTCCCCCAAACTTTTCGTTATATTAACGAAATTATATATACACCATGCCTAAATATTTTTCCCTATATACCTTTTTTTTAAACCAAATTAACGCAATTCCAAACGACCCTAATTTCGCCACCGGTTTGAACCACGGTTTAACCATTATTAATATTTTTCCGAAATTATATAAACAAACCAAAATATTAAATAACCTAATATTCCAACACAAATTTATTTTTTTAATTGCCACACGCCTTTTAAATATATAAGTATTATTTAATATTCCCCCGCGAATTTTTTACCACGATTAAATTAATTATATACACCGCGTTTTTTACCATATAATAAACGCTATATTATTTGCGAAAACGGATTACGGTAAAAATTTAATATTGCAAATTATATCCGTTATTTGGAATAACGCGATTACCATCCAAATAATTCCATTAAATAAATTGGGGGAAACACAATTCCGTAATATATAACGGTATTCCGCCGTTAACCCCAAATTAATTAACCAATCCATAATAAACGTAAATATAAATATTCCGGGCCAATTACCAAAATTAACCGCTTATAATATAATAATTTTTGAAATCCGTATATCGTTTATAAATATATATATATTTTATTAAATCCAAAACAGATTACCAATTACCAATTTTTTAAATTTTTACGAAATTTTATTTTTCATTAACGTATTGCGTTATTTACCATTAACGAATTTTATATAATTTTACAATAAAATTTTTTTAAAAAAACGTTTTTTATATTACGTATAATTCGTATAATTATACCAAAAACCGTACCTATATTTAAATATACCGTAACCCTTATAGCAAAAATTAAAATTTATATTTTCGACCAATTTTATTATAAAAAAATAATATAATTCGTCCGTACTCCTTTTAATAAAACCAATATAAAAATTATAATATCATATTTGGAATGTAAATTACTCGTTAATAATTATAGGCGTTTTCTTTTTTTAACCGCGGATATTATTTTATTAACCGCCTTTCAAATCTTTAAAACCATCGTATATATAAATAGTAAAAACTGTATTATCCAAATACGCCAATTTTTAATAAAAAACCTTATTTCCCGGGGTTTTAATAAACGAAATACCATTAACACCATTATTTAATACGATTTATTTACACCAAAAATCGATAAAATTAAAATTTATAAGGATTTTTTTAAACCGGAATCCAAAATCCGAATTATATTTGCAACTTTATTCCTAAATATAGGTATAAATATATAAAACGTAATACGTATAATATAATATAAAACGTTAATATTAAATAACCCCGCGAACCTGTGGCAAAAATTTGGAAAAATCGTATACGGACCCAATTTTAAAAAAACCGTATATTTTTTTACGTTTTATTAATATTTTAACACCCAAAATTTAACCGCGAAATATAAACCAACCAGGTTAAAACCCACGATTAAACCAGCCAAAATACCCGTAATATTACGAAAAAAATGGTAATAATTTATAAACCACGCAATTAAATTTTTCGACGTATTTATAAACGCGATTTTTCCTTATAAACCTCCAAAATATATTTAAATTAAATTTAAACGAAAACAATAATCTATAATCGGTGGAATTTCCCTAAACCGGCCTTTTCGGTATATTTAAACCACAAATATCTCTTTATTAATCGTTATAAAATATAATTAATAAAGAAAAATTAAAATAACAAGCACCAAATATATACGTTTTCGCGAACGTTCCCTATTTTCGGCGCGTTATTTTAGATTTTATATAAAAAATAATACCATCCAATATAATAAATTATTTTAAAAATTATTGCAACGTTTACCAATATAATATTGGGGTTTTACCAATTTTGCCTGCAAAAAAACAACCGTATTAATTGCCCAAATTTTTTTTTAAAAAGCCTATATATTTTAATAATTGGGAAAATGGGGTATTTATTTCGTAATAATTACGTTATTTTTAAACCCGCGACGTTTATATAATTTACCCTCGTAATTAATATTACCATAATTAAAAATTGCCATTTTCGCCAAAATATTCGTTTATTTTTATAATAAGGTTTGGACGAAAAAAAGTTTATTGGAATATTTTCCAATTATATAATTATATTTATAATTTAAATAATACGGCGATTATTTTTTATTTAAATTTCCCAAAATTTACAAATATAACGTAAAAAATTACGAATTTTATATTTAATAAAAACGGGCGAAAAGGCGCGGGGATATAAATATTGTAAAATTTTCGTAACCAGCCAATTAATTAAATAATTAAAACGGAAAAAAACGGCGCAAACGATGACGGATTAAACGATAAATATTATAATTATTTACAAATTTGTTAATAATACGAGGTTAACAACGGAATTATTAAACCAAATATAATTTTGTAAAAATACGGGTGTAAAATTCCGATTTTCTTTCGTTAATAATCCAATTTACCACCATATTTACGGATAATACGGCGAATTTTAAAAGATTTTCCAACGGTTTTTTTAATATTGGCACCATGAAAAAATATTTATAAAAATTAATATATATTTTTTATATTTTCCATATAAATATATACGAAAACGTTAAAACGTTGTTTTTATATAATAACGAAGGCATTTTTTTAACGGTCCAATAAAAAATAAAATATAGCCCGATTATAATAATCGTTACGGTATTTGTAATAATATACAAATTACGGAAAAACGGCCAATCGATTACATAAATTATATATATATAATCGCATTACGCCATATTTTTATAAATAAATATAAATACGAAAAAAACCCCAAAAAAGATTAACGCCAATTTATCCACAATTTCCAAAAAATAATATTTGCCCCATTATATTTTTATTATATATATAATTTTATAATAACGCGAAATTATCCCATATTTCGTTTATAATCCGTTTTTTATATATTATTTAAAAAAAACCAATATTTCAAAAAGGAATAATTTTTTTACCGTTTTCGTTATTACGGGGGTAAAAAAATTGGGCACGGTTACGGGGTTTTTTACGCGAATAAATATTATTATATTATTGGTATTATATTAAACAAATTAAATTTTATTTCGGCCGAGGTTAACCGTCCAATTATTTCGGTTTTGGACGTGTATTTCGAAAATTTGGAATATTATATAGGTTTAACGTGGCCGCGGCCCTATTCCCTTTAAACGGATATTACAAATAATCGGAATATTATATAAATTTTACGTAACCGCGGCCCGTATTATTGCAACCGTCGTAAATGAATTTACCGTTCGTAAAAAAAACCACGGTGGTATTAAAATCGTTTAACGAAATAACGTTAATTTAATATCTTACGTTTTAAATATTTGGATAACCGTGGATAAATTTAGTGGGAAAAGGCCCATTTCCGGAATAAATCCTTATATTAATGGAAAATTTTATTTTTATAAATTATAACGGCTATTACGCCTAAACCCAATTAGGCCCACCGCCCTATCGGAAATATTATTTAAATAATTAGGGGCTTTATACCTTACCACGATTATAAATATTTCCTTTTTCTTTCTTTTCAACTTTTTTTTTTTTATTACCAATTTATTAACCATTACCAATTTAATTTTATAATTATTAATTTAAAATTGTAATAATTAAGCCAATATTTAAATTCGTGGCCAAACGTAATAATTATTATAATTGCAAAATTATTTTGTATTAACCGAATTAAAATTATTAAACATTATTTAAATATATTTTAATTAAATAAAATTATCCGCACCCACCCAATTATTAAAAAGTTAATCCTATTATAACGAGGGTAAATTTTTATTAACGTAAACGTAATATAACCATAATCTTATTTAATTAAATCCGGAATTGCCTAATTAATTTTATTGTAATAATAATTACAATGTTTGCATTAAAACCCCAAAAATTGTAATAATAATTATAATTATAATTACAAATCGCAATATTTTCAAAAAAAGGCGGTAAAAAGGGTAGAAAAATTAACGCGCCCGTATAATTTACATTCGAATATATCCCTTTAAATACGGATTTACCAACCGGTTTTATAATTATATTACAAGAAGTAATCCGAACGAAAATATTAAATTAAAATATAAAGGATTTAAAATAATATGAGCCGATCCACCGGATAGGTATAAAATTTTAAATTACGCGTAAAAACCGCGTTTTATTACAAAATTATTTTAATACGATAAACGTAACGTTAAATTTGCCTTTCATCCCTAATTTTAAAAATAATAATATTATTAATAAAAGGGCCGGTGGTTTTAATAATAATAATGCGGATTTTTTCAATATATTTTAATAAATTAATAATATGTAGGTCGAACCCACCAATAACGAGCCGGTTGATTATTCCACTATTAACGAACCGGTTAATTGTATTATTAATATATAAATCGATCCCGTTATTAACGAACCGGCCAATCCCATTATTAATAAACCGGTTAATTCCATTATTAATAAGCCCGTTAATCCCACCACCGAAAACGATGTTAATTCCGGTACGGGTTTAACCAACGCGTTTAATTTTATTAATAAAAACGGTGCTGGTTCCGGTGTTCATTTAACCAATGCGTTTAATCCCATTAACGCGAACGGTGTTAGCCAAAAACCGCCGTTATTCCAACGACGATTTAATAATATTATTTTACCCGTTAAAACCCTTTTTACGAAAATAATAAAACCATATTTTAAACCCGACGGTAATTCCGATAATGGACCGGTAAATTACGTTTAACCGAAATATTATTTTCCGTCGTATAAAAATACCGGTTTATTGGATTATTTATCCGCCCCGTTTTGGAAAAGATTCCAAATTAAAAAAAGCGTAATACCGGCGGCGATAATAATTACGGTTTGGCGCAGGGCCGGAAATACGAATATCGCCAAAATGGTTCGTATTTATTTTTATTTGGATTATATTGATTATTTTAACGTTAATAATAATATCCAATCCGGGGTTTGGTTTAAAACCGGAAATAATATTTTTCGTAATATTTAAAAAATTCCAATCGCCCAAATATTTAATCGTATTTAATCGAACGTTGGAATTTCCGCGGCGAAAATATATATTAACGGCCAAATTTTGGTATATTATTTTAATAGTAATTTGTTAAATATAAATAAAATTATAATTATTTTCGGCTACGAAACGACCAATATTTTGGTATAATATATAAATATTTTAGGTAAAAGTTTTTTATATTTTTTGGAAATTATAATAATTATTATATTTTATAAATTATAATTTCCCTTTTTATTGTAATAGTTATTATAATTTAAATTTTTTTAATTTGTCAAATTTTTATAATTATTATTATAATTTAAATTTTTTGGGTTTTTTTTTTTATAATAATAATTATAATTTACATTTTTTAATTAATCTTTTTTTAATGGCGGATTTATTTAGTTATTTGGCTTATTTTAAAACCGGTAATCCCGGTAAATTTATTAAAGGTAATAAAATACCCGTTTGGTAGAAGATTTTGGTTTTTATTCCAAATATATTCCGCAATAGGGGTATTAAATTTATTTTTAACAATTTGGCCATTTAACGACGTTCATCCGCCATCCCCCCTTTTATATGTTAAAATAATATTAAGATTTTTAATTTAAAAATATTTACGGAAAAATTTAAACCGGCCATAATTTCCATTATTTTCGCCACAATATTATTTTACCTGCGGAAAATAATAATTAATCCTAACCTTTAATTTGGAATTTTAAAATTTAAACCCGCGAATTTAAAATTTTATATATATAACGGTTTTTATATCGATAATTGGTTTAAAATTTATTATTATTTTTTTTATTTCGTATTTCGGCGGTAGGGTAAAATTATCGTCGGTAACAAGGAAAATTTTAATAATTTCGGCGGAAATTACCGGAATTCATTTAAATTTAATGTCGAATAATTATCCACTTTATTTACCGCGGTTAATTATTTAATAATTGCCGATAATATTATCGTTTTAAATAATTTTTATTTAATAAAATTCCAATATTGTTTAAATATTTATTCGCGAATAAACCAAATTATTGACGTTATAAATTTATTGGCCCTAAATTATATTTATTATAATAAAACGATAATAATATTGGTTGTGGATATTTAATCCCGTTTTAAACCCACCGAGGTCGGACGGTTAAAAAAAAGAAAAACGTGCGAACCAAATTTAAATATACCCGTTAAATTTGTTAACTTTTAAAAATATTATTAACAATTTGTACCACGAGGGTTATTTCCATCGTTCCATCGTTATTAAACCCAAAATTAATATTATTAAATTTTATCTCAAATTTTTTAATAATAACCAATAAACCGATTTTTTTAATTTTATACAAATTTAATCGATTATCGCCAATCGTTTGGCCGAAATTAACCGCGGTAACGAAAAATTTTTCGAAAAGGTCCGCGCAAAAATTTTTAAAGTATTATTGGCCTATTATACCCAATTTTCCATTTTAACCAAAAATTACCTTTAATTTGGTCGGATGTTTAATTCGGACACGATTTAAATTACCGTCCAAAATTTGTAATTTTCCAAAAACGACTTTTTTATTAACGGGTTAAACGTCGATAATAAAATAAATTTCGATTATCCAAAAATTAAAGGCAAATATTTTTGGTCGAATTGGAATTTTCCCGATATTTTTTCCGGTCGTTATTAATTTTTTTATTAATTTATTAATAAATTTTTTATATATTATCCATGGAAATTATAATTATAATTATAATTATTATTTTTTTAATTTTGTTTTTTCCTTTTTTTATAACCATTATTATAATTTTTAATTTTAGGGAGTTAATTTTATTTATTTATAAACGTTTATACCTTTTTAAATTCGAATAATCGGTTTTTAAAAATTGGTTATTTACAAATAAAATAAATATAAGTAAAACGACCATTTATTTTACGGCCATTTATATATAATATTTTTATTACCTGTATAATAAAACCATTTAAAATTTCAACGGTTAAGTTTCCATTTTAATTATCGTTCCTGCTAATTTCGTTTCGCAAACCTTTAAAAAAACCGTAACGAATTTCCCTGTTTTCGACATTAAATATAATTACGGTTTTACGGAAACGTATATTATCGATCCGGCACGGGCGGTTATTATTTTAATTTAATCGTAATTTTATAAAATATTAACGAAATTTATTGCCAGTAAATCCAATTCCAAATCCGCCGGTACCGTAATTATTACGTTTTATTCGATTTTTTTTATCCGCGAAACCGAATAATTGGATAAAATTTATGACGTAAATAAAATATTTAATTTATAATATATAAACAAAACTATTAATACCATCTTTTAATTACGCGCCGCCAACATTGTGGAAATTAACGACAATTTCGACGTAAATAATAATTTCCAATAAATTTTTTTTTCGTAATAATTATTATAATTTTATTTTTTAATAATATTTTATTTAAATTCGATAATTTCGTTAAATCCCGTTAACGTAAAAACGGCCGTAAAAAAATTTTTTCCATTAGCGAAAATACCAAATAAATCCAACATTTGGTTATAGATTTTTTTTTTGGAATTTTATTTTAACGGGTAATTAGAAATAAGGCCTAATATTTCCATTACCGGAAATTTATAATATACCGCGTATTTCGCCTTATATTTTATATTAATTGGAATTTGGCCACCGCGACCCCGACTATTAATAAAATTAAAAACGTTATTAAACCCGGTGCGTTAATATGGAATAAAATTTAAATCTTTTTCGCCCGTTTTAAAGGTTTATTTTAAAAAGATATATTTTTAACGACGTATATTTGGAACGGTAATAATTATTTCGTCGTTTCGTATATCGATTTTAATACCAAAATTTCGTTAATAAAATTCGAATTAATGGATTAAAAATGGTGGTTTTTTTATTTTCGTATTTTAAAATTTATTACACCCATTATAACACCCAACGCCAAATTAACGTTTATTATTTACCATACCCGTATTTTTATTATGTGTCGCGGTATAAATATTAAATTAACGTTACCGAACGGCACCATTATTTATCCCCGCGAAAAAATCCCCTTTTATTATATTATTACGAAAAAATTATAATTTAACCATCGATTCGAAAATGTAATAATAAATACGGAGGCCATTTTGGAAAATATTTCCATTTTTTTCGTGGGCGAAAATATAAACGATATTAATATCGCTTTATTTGGGAATAACGTAAACGGGAATGGCGCGGATTTAAAGCGAAAATTTCGTCCTTTTTAAATATGGGGCTAATTCGATTATTGCAATTTTTAACGATAAATTACTTTTTTTGGTTTATAATCCACGCCGAAAACGATACCCGAAATACGGATTCGGCCGAACTGGGTAGAATTTTAACGTTAAAAAATGTGGAATTTAAAATTAAACACCGCAACGTCCAATAAAGCCTTAAAAAAAATCTGTAAAAGAAAAAACCCGTTTCGAATCGGTTATTATTAACGTTTTAATTTAATATAACGGCGACGGTCTTTTTAATTAAATTTATTCCAAAATTTGTATTAATTTTCGAACATTATCTCCTTTTGGTAAAATTAAAATGGTCCATTTTATATTAAACGAATTTCCCTTTATCGCCCGCGTGGTGAAAATTTATATAAAAAAAAAAAAAAGGGTTAACGCGTCCTAATTATAACGCCGAATTTATAAATTTAATCGTAAATTATTTTTATTATAATAATAATTATAATCGCCCTTTTATTTTTTATTTATTTATAATAATTGTTATAAATTCCAATTTTGGTTTTTTATGTAATAATTATTACAATTTTAAATTTTATTGTTAATTTTTTTAATTTAATCGCTAATATTTTGGAAAAAGCTAATTTCGGCGTAATTATTATCCGGTTTGGATTATTTCAAACCGAGCGTAATAAAGCAATTACCGATTTTACCGAATCGAATTCCACCTTTAACGTTTATATTTTAAATATTAATATTTCGAACGCCGGTTTTAATTTGCACCATAATTATTATACCGGTGTGAAGGGGTAGGCCAACGGCCCTGCAACTGTTGGGTTCCCAAATGGAGTTATTATTAAAGCTGAAGGGTAAAGGTGTAAGACCGTTGTTTGTTCGTGCTGGGAGGGTGTTTATATAAGGGAGGGTCACGTGTGTCCCCGTCGTTTTAACACGTCATGTGATACGTGCATTTAGCACGAATCCGTTACAACCGGCATTATTCTCCCTATTTAATATCCCAACCGTTACTTTTTATATAATAAAAAATAGGCATATTTGGTAAATTTATCCATTATAATTAATATTGTTAGCAGGAGCCGATTTTATAAGGCTACCCTGTACCCAAAATAAATAAATAAACAAAATAAATAAATAAAACGCATGCACGCACAAAGCTTTAAATATTACGTCTTTTTTACAATAAAGCAAAAATAAGACAAATAAGTAATATCGCTTAGTGGTATAATTCATATAATAAATACAACAATAATATAAAGTGCATGAGTTCGATTCCCGCTGTTGTCGCATTTTCTTATAAGTGCAATAAGTGCAATAAGTGATCCAGGTGAACGGTTCCAGCCAGCCCTACGTGGCAGAACCGGTCACGTGTTTCTACCCCGCACTTCCGGCAATCCGGATCGAAGAGATCATGCCATGGAATCGGTACACGTATCCAATTCTAATACTCTACACAACAACGAACATAACAACGATCTTACAATCAATTGTGCAATTAACTATACAAACAATACAAATTTCTACTCTCCGCTAGCAGACGGTTATCTGCCATTCTACGGTTTAATTATCCCTACAAGTGATCTCTAACCTTAAAGCTTTAAAGCTACCTCGTAATATTCTTTAGAAAAACCGTTTACACGAACCAAATAAAATAATATATTAATTATAATGGATAAATTTACCAAATATACCTATTTTTTACCATATAAAAAAATCATAATACCGAAAAAATCGTTTATATATTTTTACGAATAATTATTAATAATTACGGATTATTAAAAAATGTCGTTGCGGATTAGTATTTAATATCGAAAATTAATTAATAACGTCGATATAATTTAAAAAATATAATTCCGGAACCAACCCAAATTTAAAAAAACCGTCGAAATGCAATTTGTCGACCCCCAAATAATTCTTTTCCACAATACTTTTTACCGATAATTTAATATTTAAACGGACGGGTTTGGCCTTATTACAAAATTGGAAAAAACGTTTTTATTTACGTAATTATAATAACCGATTAAATTTTTCGGACGATTTCCGTTGCAAACTGTTACGATCAAGGTATCGGGGTAACCTGTTCTTATGGTAAAATACAGTGGGTTAAAGCAATTAAACGTTTAATTGGGTAATTGGGTATTTTTAATAATTGGGGTAAAATTATAATCGGTTTCAAATAAATATTAAAATTAATTAAAATTTAATTACTGCTAAACAATCCTAAAATCGAATTTATTTACATGGTAATAAACGTGTTTTATATAAATTATATTCCTAATGTAATCTCTTTTAATCTGTTTAATTTGTAATTTTTAATCGAGGTTTTACAAATTACCCGAAATTACTTTTTTGGCGGTTACGTGGTGTTACGTAATTATCCCTTTACGTAATCCTGTTTTTTGCCGGTCGGTGTATTTTTAACCAAATATTCGTTAAAAGGGGTATATCCCCGTTTGGCCTCCCTGGTACCGGCCCAATTATTTGGTCGTAACATTAGGTTTCCTTTTTTTTGGCCAAATCTTTTTGGTTTTAAATAATTTATATTCCTTTAATCCCTATTCCGGGTTTTGTTCCTTTTTACTAATTTTTTCGCGTAATGTTTAATCGCGTAATTAAATCGAAATTTGGTCGTTTATCGACAAAACGCCGCCACGCCCTTTTTACTTTTTTTTTCCTTTTTTTGTAAACATGTTTTTTTATTTTTATTATGAATTTCGCGGTATAATGCGCTGCGTAATTTCGCCGCAAAATTCCTTTCGTTATATCGAATATCTCCGTATTAACCATTTTGGTTGCGACGTGCTAAATATTTCGAATATTTAATTGCGCAATATCGGTCGGTAACATTTTAAACTGGACATTAAAGTGGAGGCTTTAAAAAAAAATATTTTGGCAAAATAACAGCGGATTTAAAAAAAACAATTAAAATTTTTCCGTTTGCGAAAACAAAAAAAATTATGGTTTAAAAAAATAATGCAAATTATATTTTACGAAATTAATAATTTGGAAAAATTGGATCGGGTAAAACGTAAAAAGGCAAAATAAAAAAAACGGCGGCGATCGGCCAAAATCCTTCCTAAAATATTTTTTAAATCGTTTTTTCCGGATCTTAATTTTATTTGGGATTTAATTTTTCCGATAGGTCCTTTAAATTTTTTTTTTTTGGACGAAATAAATGTTTTTACGCAATATTTAATTGGTAAATCCGTTTTGGTTATATATTCCGGTTCGTGGTATATATTAATTATTTTATTTATAGGCTCGTCGGGTGGTATTATTTCGAATTTTAATCGGTTCCTAATTTCGGAAAATAATAAATGGTACCTTCTTAAATCGTCCTTTTTTTTGGCTAATTTGCTCGCAAATCTAACTCCTAATAATATTAGCGGAGTGGTTTTTGGCAATTTTAAAGGTGGTTAAAAAATTCCCAAATGTTTTTTTCGTGTCCATAATTTTCCCATTTAACAAAATATTTTATTTTGCCGTAATTGCGTCTGTGGTCGAATATTCGTTTTATTTCGTAGGTTTTTTATGCGTCGATTTCGATTATTTTTCGTGTGCTGGTGCCGTATAATACTAATTCCAATAATAATATATGGAATATTGGATAAAATTTTATAATATTTGGTAACGATAATCGGTAATTGGTGTCGTTAATTTTTTTGTCAATTTTAAAAGGTCCAAACTTTTTAAAATTTAATTTGCTATTTGGTCGCTGTATTTTAATATTGCGTCGAATAAAATAAACGTTATCTCCCTTTTTAAAGGATGGTCCCTTTATCCGATACTAATTAGCGTATTTTATCATTTTTTCTCGTACGAATTTTAATTTTTACTAAAATTTTTCGTGTAATTATCGTAATTCGTTTATTTGTTTATCGGCTCGTAATGCCGTGGTGGTCGTTCTGGATTTTCCGTATATTGTGGGGTTAAATCCGTAATTGGCGTAAAACGGGGTTATTTTGGTACTTTCGTTTTCTAAACTATTATAAACGAATTATACTGTGGGTAATAATCGTACCCAATCGTTTTACTTATAATTTACGTAATATTTTAAATATTGTTCGAATATTTGGTTGGTTCGTTTTATTTGTCCGTTTATTTGGGGGTAAAATACTGTCGATAATTTATAATTGGTTTTTAATTATTTTATTAATAATTTCCAAAATTTTAATGTAAAAAGCTTGTTTTTATCGGTGACGATATTTTTTGGTAATCCGTAATTGTTAATAATCACTCGTAGGAATATATAGGCGATTTTTTCGGTATTGCTTTTTTCCTTATATGGTAAAAAGTAAACATATTTGGTAAATTTATCCATTATAATTAATATGCTATCGTATTTGGTTCGTGTAAATGGTTTTTTTAAAAATGGTAATTTAACGATAAAATCCATGATAATGGTTTACCAAACCTTATCGGAGGCTGGTAATGGTTATAATAACCCATAAAATTTATATTTTGCGGATTTGTTTTTAACACAAAATTCGCAATTTTTAATGGCTTTTCGTACTTTTTATCGTATTCTTTTAAAATTATAATGCTGCTTTAACCGTTTCCATATTTTGGAAATTCTTTGGTGTCCGTGGGTTTTGTTTTCGTAAATTTTCCGTATTTTTTTTGGTGTAATTATTATATTTGTTATTAGAAAATTTCGGTGTATTGGTAAAAGGTTTCCGTTTTTATTTATTATAAGGATAACGCGTATTTTTTTGGTATTATATTTTCGTGGTCCGGTTTCCGGTTAAAGGCGTCGGCCCTGCCGTTTTTTATTTTTTTCCGGTATATAATCCTAAAATGGAATTTTAATAGGAATTTTAACCATTTAATTTATCGTTTATTCAATATTTTACTGGTGGTAAAATGGGTTAAATTTTTGTGGTCCGTGTAAATTAACACTTCGTATTTAATTCCGGATAATTGGGCTTTTTATTTTTTGAATATTCGAATAATAACCATTAATTCTTTATCGTGTATTTGGTAATTAAATTTTGGTCCATATAATTTTTATAAAAAAAAGGCGCAAAAATGCAATTTTCCTTTTTCGTCTCGTTAATTAAATTATTTTCCGATTGCGTAATCGAACACGTCGGTTTCGATTTCGAAAAATTTCGTTGGGTTTAGTATTTTGAAAATCGGTTTTCGGGTTATTACGTTTCGTAATTGTTCAAAAATCTATTACGTTTATTCCGTCCACTGGAATTTTAAATCCTTTTTAGTTATATTGGTTAATGGGGTGATAATCGCGCCGTATCCTTTAATAAATTTTCTGTAAAAATTCACAAATCCGAAAAAAGCTCGAACGTTTTTTACGTTTTACGGTTAAAACCATTTCTTTACTATTTGGATTTTTAATTTTTCCATTTTAATTTTTTCAAAAACGATGGTATATTTTAAAAAATTAATTTGTTTACTGTAAAAAAGGCATTTTTTTAGTTTAATTAAAAGCTTAACGTTTTGCAATTTTTGTAAAACCGTGTAAACGTGTTTTTTATATTTTTCCAACGTTTTGGAAAAAATAAAAATATCGTCCAAATAAATAACGACGAAAATATTTAAACATTTCCTAAAAACGTGATTAATTATGGTTTGGAAAATTGCTAAAACGTTGGTAAAACCGAAAAACATTATTAAATATTCGTAATATCCTCGTTTGGTGCGAAACGCGGTTTTCCATTTTTCGCCTTCCTTTATACGGATTAAATTATATGCTCCTTTAAAATCTAATATCGTAAACCATTGTATTTAATAAAGCATGTTTTTAAATTTTTTTATTAATGGGAATAGGTAGCAATTTTTTATGGTAATGTCGTTTAACTGTTTGTAATCCACGCATAATCGTAATTTTCCGTTTTTTTTTGGTACGAAAAAAATTGGGTATTCTGCTGGTAATATTAATGGTTTAATGTAACCTTTTTCGAAATTTTTTGCGAAATATTCGTTTAATACCTCCATTTATATTGGATTTAAACCGTATATTTTATAAAATTTCGGTTGGATTCCTTCCTTAAATGGTATTTCGTGGTCGAATGGATTATATTCGGGTAATTTTGTTTCGAATTTTTGGCTAAATAATCGTGTATAAATTTGGTATTTTTTTGGAATTTTGCTGTTTTTGGTTTATCCGTTTATATTTGGTATTATAAAATTAGGTCGGTTTTGGTTTGTAAATAATCGTTTTTTTTCCGATATTGGCTTCGGGTTTGGTCGTTTTTTTTGTAAATACGCCATTTGTTTTATTTAATTCGTCCGTGCTTTACGTTTCCTGTATAAACCTTTCCATATTAAAAATCGTTTAATAATTAGGTGCTTTTTCCATTGGACCTAACCGGTTATCCAATTTATTTTGGGGTTGCTTTTCCTAAATTAAAAAATTCCTAAAATTATATTTTTATCCCTTATTTCCGTAATATCCAAAATAATTTATTCTTTTCGTCCGTAATTTTCCATCCAAAAATGTACGGTTTTTATTTCGATAATACCGTTCCCGTATAAAATTGCCTTTTTTTCCACGGTTTGTAATTAATATAATTTTTCCTTTTATTACCAAAATATCCGTCGTTCCGTTACGATTTTTGGTAATATATAATTATTTTATACTCCATTATCGAAAAATGCTCGTATAGGTTTTTTATCGAATCGTATATTAAAAAATATATATTCGTGTTTTATTATTATATTTTGCGTAACGTTTAAGGTTTTTTGCTTTATTTCTATTATCGCCGTCCGGTGCCCTATACCGTTTGGCTATTTTAATTTTTTGGCTTATTGAATTCGCGTCGTGGATTTTTATTTTTTTTATTTTTGGGTGCGAGATTGCTCCTCGTTTTAATTTCGTCGAATAAATATTTGGTTAATACGGGTATTTTACGTGCGTTTATAAACATTTATTTATCTTTTACCTTTAAATCTTATACAATTTTGGTTATAAAAACGGGTATTTAATATTGTTATTTTTATACGTGCCAATTTTGGGTTTTGGCTAATATGTGAATTTTACATATATTACGAATGCAATCGTACCACGGAAAATTTAATTGGTTGTAATATATTATGGGATATTCGTCGTTAAGCGTAAAAGTCACTGCTAATTCGTTTCGGAATTTAATTTTAATTTCCCAATTGGATAATTTTTCGATTATGTAAATTTCGTTAATCCCGGTAATTAACCGTCGTCGAAAAAAAAAATTGTGGTAAATTTTTTTATTTAAATAAATTTCACAATTATTTCGGAAACATTCGGCCCAAAAAACGCGGGGGTGTTCCGAATATTTAATATTAAATATTGGGTGGTTTCCAAACGTAAAATCGGGGTTTTTTGTAAAATTTTATTTTTATTACACCAAATTATATTTTAAAAATTAGACCGATTGGTTATTTCGGTATAAATCGATCTGCTTTTTATTATATTTGTAAAAATTATTGGTTTTTTCCGCGTTGTAACGGTTTAAAACCACTTTTCTTTCGTCGCTGGAATTTTCGCCTAAAACGTTATTGGAAAATTTTTCCGTCGAAAATTGGTTGGTTATTTTAATACGGTGGGTTTATTCCAATAATTTCGTGTCGGATTTTTTTAAAACGTTTAAATCCGTAAATTCGGGTAATATGGCGTTTTATCGATGTAAATTAATTGGTGGCCTTATTTTTGTAAATATTCGGTTTTTTACTACCAATATTCGGATGCTTTTCGGTTTTTAAAAATACCATCCTACGTCCATTTTGGAATTGTTATAAATTATATAATTATCGTCGTAGCAAATGGTCCAATTTATTAAATTATATTAATTAGGCTGTGCCTAGTAATAATTTATAACGTTAAATCCTCGTGTTTTTTCGGGTTTATTTTTAAAATCGAGGGTAAAACCGGGATTATTATTTTAATTTCCGGGGCAATTTTTGGCGATATGCCCTATTTTATCACATTTAAAATATTTACCGTTTTTGGGGTCCTTACGAGGTTTTTTATATTATATCGTATTAAAATCCATAAATCCGCTATATATCCCGTATAAAATATTATATTGGCGAAACGGTTTGGAATATTAATATTTGCGTCCGGTATTGGCTTATCGCAAAATTGGACCCCATACGTTGCGTTTTTCGCGTTATTCCAATTTTTTTTTATATTGTCGGTTATTAATTTTAATTATTAATTTTACGTATTTAATTAGGGTGTCGGATCGTTTTTTTTTAATAAATTCGTTTTTAACCTTTTTTTTAAATCCCGTATAAAAACGTGCCATTAGGGTTTCGGAACCCTATGGTAATTTAACGGTAATTTATCGAAATTTATTGGCATATTTAAATGCCGATTTGGTTTGGGTAAAACGCACCAATTTACGCTTAACCGTGCGTTTCTCATTTAAATTACCGAATATTTCTTTAAGGCATTTTTCAAAATTATCGTAATCGTCGAAAATGCGGTTAATTTCAACTTTACGGTTTTTTTTTTTTTATAATCCAGGTAATCTCGTAAAATGGGCTCGAACCAAACGAGCGCGTCGCCTTTTAAAAACGAAATTACGTAAACAACCTTATTTGCATCGTTATCGAAATTATTTTCGTTAAAATGTAGGTATACCCGGATTTCCGTAAAAAATCCCTGCAGGGTACCTGTGGTGCCGTCAAAAAACGTAAATAAAAAATATTTAATGTTATTTTTATTAATTCGGTTGGTTTATTCGGTCATTCGTTTCTAAAATTGTCGATTTTCGGCTTAAAACGTCGCGACCATTTAACGCAAAACGTTAACGCTGGCCGGAACGTTGGTGGTAAAAGGGGTTTAAAGGGTAATCCTGTTGGAAAACATTATATCGGCGGTATTATTCGGTATACTTTAAAACAAAATATTGAACAAAAATAATCAAAATATTACGATTAAAATATCGGAATAACCTGTTTTTATAATAAAATACAGTGGGTTAAAATAATTAAACGTTTAATTGGGTGATTGGGTATTTTTAATAATTGGGGTGAAATTATAATCAGTTTTAAATAAATATTAAAGTTAATTAAAATTTAATTCCTGTTAAACAATCCTAAAATCGAATTTATTTACATGGTAATAAACGTGTTTTATATAAATTATATTCCTAATGTAATTTTTTTTAATTTGTTTAATTTATAATTTTCAATCGAAATTTTACAAATTACCCGAAATCATTTTTTTGGCGGTTACGTGGTGTCACGTGATTATCCCCTTACGTAATTCTGTTTTCTGCCGGTCGGTATATCTTTAACCAAATATTCGTCAAAAGGGGTGTGTCCCCGCCTGGCCTCCCTGGTACCGGCCCAACTGTCTGGTCGTAACACGGTGGTTAAAAATTCCCAATTCGGTAATTATAAACGTTTTCGGTATAAAAATATATTTAACGGGTTAACCGCGTAATTTCCAATTTACGTTTTTATTTCGGTTTTTGGGGAAACCCGTCGCACGTTATTATTAATTATTTTTAAACGTATAAAATATATATGGTTTTTCCGCAACGTTTTTTGCTAAAAAACGGCCAAATATTATTATAAAAACGGAATAATGGGTAATATATTAATTTAGGTCCGAAAATTGGTTTAATACGGTATTAATATCGTTACCGGGTGGAAAAAACGTAATATAATAATTAATTTTGGTTTATAATATTTGTTTTTTTTCTGGTAAACGTGTCGGAAATTATCGTTAATTATTTAAAACGGAAACGGAAATAATAATGGAATTTGGCGAATATTTTTGCCCACCGTATTTGTTTTTCGGATATTTTTTTTAATTTGGAAAAATATTCCAATATGTTATAATTTATTAAAATTAAAAACGGTTAACGAATATTTTATAATTCCGCGTTCCAAATTTTTAAATATATTATTATCGCCAAAAAATTTTATTATAAATCGTGTAATTTTTTTACGCGGGGAATAATTTCGCCGAATGGAAAATTATTAATTTTTATAACCCGTCCGCCTTTTTTGGAACAAATAACCGTCCAAAACCAAACCGAAATAATCCGTTTTAATTTTAATTTTTGTTATATCGTTTTATTGGGCGAAAACCGGGGTTTAAAAAAAAGTTTTTTTTAATATTTCGAATATATTATTAATTTTTAAAACTTAATAAAAAAATATCCTTTTTTTATTAACGATAATAATAACGCGATTATGGCGGAATAATCCCGGATAAAATTTCGGTAAAAATTGGCGAATTTTAAAAATTTTTGCAAATTTTTTAACCGGATGGGCGTTTTTTATTTCCATATTATTCGAATTCTTTCCGGGTTTATTTGGGTTTTTTTTTATTTTAATTATAAACCCCAAATATTTTATTTTTTTACCGCAAATACGTTTTTTTCCAAATTTAAATTTAATCCGGCGTTGTTTAATTTTTGGAAAATTAAACGGATTTTCCGCCAGCAATTATTTTTGGAATTTAATAAATAAATTAAAATATTATTTCAATATACCGACGTAAAATTATTCAAAATAATATTTAAAATTCCGTTAACGTAATATTGGAAAATTGCGAATATTCCGGTTAGGTTAAAAAATTAAACCAACCATTCGAAAAATCCGAACCGTGTTTAAAACGCCGTTAAATATTCGTCGTTTTCGGCCATTTTTATTTTGTAAAAAACGGCGCGTACGTCCATTTTTGTAAATTATTTAACATTTGCCAAAAAACGGACTATTCTTTTAATTAACGGTAGCGGATAACGGTTTTATCTCGTAATATTATTAAATATCCGATAATCGACGCAAAAACGCTACCCTTCCGACGTTTTACGGATTATTAATATTAATACCACTGTTAAAAAAAAATTTGTTCGGATTTAATTTTTATTTATTATAGTTATAAATTATTTCCGTAATTTTAATAATTGGTTTTTAAATATATGGTATAAACGTTTCCAGGGTAATACCGGGGTGCGTTTTTGGTCGTTTCTCCGTAATTGGGTATAATAATTAAATTACCTTTTATATAAAAGAAATTTAAACGTTTTAATTTAATCGAACAGGTTTTCGAGACCGGTTAATTTTTTCAATAATTTGGTCGGTCCGAAATTATTTATAATAATGGTATTTATTTTTAAAATTTGGATTATTTTGCGTAAAAAAATCGTTGCGAATTTTATTTATTCGGGGGTATTTTATTTTGCCCTTTTGTAAATCGTTAAAAATACGTTACCGATAACCACGGTGGGTTTATTTTAAATTCGTTGCGCCGATAATTTATAAATTAATATTCCTTTTATTACCCCGACGCGAAATTTATTATAATCGATTTCGAAAAAAATCTTTTTATATATTATTTAAAAAAAATTTAATATTACGTTTCGGATTAAATTTAAAATAATGTAAAATAATATTGGCGTTATCCACCCGTTTACGTTTATTTCGTATTTCGCAATTTTTTTTATTATTGGGGCCGCGTAATTTAATACGGTGTTTAATTAACGCGGGGTAGGTAACGGGAATTTACTAACCCGTAACCGAACCGCGTATTTTTCGTTTATTACCACGTAATATTCGTAATTTAAATTTATTTATATATTAATAAATTATAAATTATTTAAAAAAACGGGGATAAAAAAGGTAAATTATTTATAATTTGGTAAATTTTTTCGTCGCCGCCGTCGGCTATTATTTTTACCGTTTTTACGGCCCCTGTTTTCTTTATATTACCCGGTTTAAATTTTTAATTAAATTTTATATTAAGGGTTATTTATTTTTTTATTAAAAGTTTTTAAATAATATCGCGGTAACCGTCGTATTTAGGCGTAATACCGCTGTAAATTTACAATCCGCTTTTTAGTAAATAACGTTTTTAATTTACACCGCCGTTAATATTCTTTTTATAAAATTTAAAAAACGCGTTATTTTATTTTGCCCCCCGTCGTTATTAATACTGGAAAACGTCCGTACAAACGTTTATTTTTAAATAAATTATATTTATTTATTTCCAAAACGTTAACGCCCGTTATTGGGATATTTTCATCGTTTACAAATTTTAAAATTATAGGTTTTTAAATACGGTGTTAATTATACCGTTTTTCCAAATCGAAAATTTTTAAATTTTGGGCCATTTAACGGTAAATTACCACCGCGTCGAAATATAAATTATTTATAATATTCCATTCCACGTATATTTTTTAATTTGGGCCGAAATTTTAAAATATAAAGAATTTATCCGTATTCTATTTATTTAAAAAAACCCGTCCGCCGTTATTAACAATTTTTCGAAAATTGTAATAAATTAGGCGAAAAATTGGCCGGTTTTATTTTTAATAATTCGAATTCGGTAAAAATTTGGATACGTTTATAAAAATTATTATAAATACGTTTTAAATATTTTAAAAAATCGACGTAATTATAAATTTTATTTTTACCGTTAATTTCGTAATAAAAACGGATAACCTTTTGGACGGCGGATTTTAAATTTATTTAAAAATATTTATATTAATTTCGATAATTACCGATAAAATCCGCGTTCCGCCGAAATTTATATTTTATAACGTAACGTTAAACCGTTAATAATATTGGTAAACCGTCGTATAATGGGGGGTTTCAAAAAGATTTTCGTCGAAACGGTAACGCGGTTTAAAAAATTTCGGCCGCGGTTAATATTATTGGAATATTTAATTAAAAAAATTGGATTTTTTTTTGTAATTCGTTAATTATCCGTTATATCTTTTAAAAAACGATTTCCATTATTGGGGCGGTGTTTTTAATTATTAATGGTAAATTTATAAATAATCGAAAAAGTAACGAATTTTAATAAATATAAAGGGGTAGGTTAACGGCCTTATAATTGTTGGGTTTTTAAATGGAATTATTATTAAAATTAAAAAATAAAGGTATAAAACCGTTGTTTGTTCGTGCTGGAAGGGTGTTTATATAAGGGAGGGTTACGTGTGTTCCCGTCGTTTTAACACGTTATGTGATACGTGTATTTAGCACGAATGCGTTACAGTAATTGTACTATTTAATTTACCACCAAATATAACCCGATAAAAATAAACGGTGGCGTTATGATAAATATAAATAAAAAATATATAAAAAACGGATTAAAATTAAATTAAAACCAAAAAAAGAATTAACGCCGAACCAAAAAATAAATTATATAAAACGAAAGATAACCGTAAAATTACGCCAAAATGAAAAATCGTTAATTGAAAAAGAAAATAATAAAAATAAAGTTAACCGAAAAAAAACGGGTACGGAGAAAAAATGAATAAAACAAAGATGTATTCGCGGTTATAATAATAAATAAAAAAATACGAAAAAAAACGAATAACGGACGAATAAATAGAAAACCTGTTTATTATTAAACCATACACAGGGTAATAAAAAAACCGCGATTTGGGTTAATTTAAAACGTATTTAAATATAACCGCGGATTAAAAATAAAATAAAAACGACGTAAAAACGAAATAAAAATAAAGTAAAAGGGATTTATAAAAGAACACGCGAAGAAAGACGGGTGGGAAATACAAGCCACAATCCCAATTAATATTATAAAAACGATAATTTAAATAATTGGGCGAAAACGGTTAATATAATATCGAGGTATAAAAAGGCAATATGGAACCGCGGGACGCGACGTTTTGAACCCGGGCCGATCCGCCCCGACGAAAACCGGCGTCCAAAAAAATTATATAACGTGTTAAAACGACGGGAATATACGTGACCCTTTTCTATATAAACACCCTTCCAACGTGAATAAATAACGGTTTAATACCTTTATCTTTTAATTTTAATACTAAATTTATTTGGGAACCCAATAATTATAAGGCCGTTGGCCTATCCTTTTACAATAATATATATTTGTAAGTATTAAAGATTTTATAATGTGGGTTGAATATTATTTTTTGCTTCGGATTAATATATTATAAGCTTTTTTACTCATTTTAAAAATTATATAACCCGTATTTTTCTTAAAACTGCGTTTAAATGGAAATTCCGTATAACTTGTTAATTTTAACTCCCGGAAAAGGTAATTTTAATTACCTTCTTTATATTTAAATTGGTTTTTTATATTTACCTTCCTTTCGCATTTTTATTTTTCCGTTTGCTTTATTATTTTTTATCCCAATATTTAAATATTTTACACGTTAAAAAATATATATATATTTATTAATTCTAAAAGAAGTTTATTATTTTATTCCAACCTTTCTACTTATTATTTACTTTTTTCCCTTTTAAATTTTCGAATAAAATAATATTATATAGTTCTCACTAAATTTTAAAAACATTTTAAATTAACATATTATAAAAATTAAAATAATTTAAAAAGACTTCCGAATTTCCTTAATATATAATTAATAATTTTACTCCGTTTCTACCGGATTAAATTAATTATAAACTTTACAAATTAACATCCTTTTTTCAGATTACGAAAACCTTTTTAAAAAAGTTTAAAGGCTTGTAGAAAAATTAAATAGATACTTTACGTCGACCTTTTTTTTTAAAAACAAAAGTAATTTTAAATTTAATAATATTATATTTAAACTGGTGTATACTTTATAATAACCATTATTATTTATTTATAATCCGATTGTTTCGTTTATTTTATTTAATTAGGCAAATAATTTGGCTAAATTATAAAATTTAAACTTATTAACTTATTAAAACGGTTATTGATACTCTTATTTCTTACGTAACATTTGTAAATAGCTTTCCCGGTATAATGGGAAATTCTTGTAAGTTATAACAGCCTTTTAAATATAAAATATAAGATATTTTATTCGTCTTAATTATTTGTAAAATAACGGTATTAAAAGGGTTTATCCTTTTATTTTTTTGATTTAAATAATATTAACTAATGCTAATACTCTTGTCGCTTTATTAAGCTTTTACTTAAACATTATTATAAGATAATGTAAAAATTATTATATAGATTTTATTTAACAGTATAAAAAGTTTTTTTAAACGTTTTTCTTTTTGTTTTATACTGTTATGTAAGTACGAGAGTCAGGTATAATTGGCCCATGCGGCCATTTCCGAAACTTATTATTTAAATAATAAATTGAACGTATAAATACTTATCCCCACCGTACAATATAATAATTAATTTATTTTAGCATTTAAATTCTCAAATAATCGCATTGAATATATTTACTTTCAAACATAGAGTGGTAAATACGTAGAAATTAGCCTTAAACCAAATAAAGGGTTGGGCATGTAAAGTATATATATATTTGCCTTGCGCAATTGGGGGTTGTTAATTATACTTTACAATCTCTAGCGGTCAGGTAATTTTTTGTAGTATATCCAAATTTGCCTGTGATGATTTAACGCTGATTTTCGCTGGAAAGAAAACATACTTTCCCGAATCCAATTCTAGCCAATATTTAAGAGCGAAAGCCGCGTCTCTTCTCCTCGTCCAGCGCCGGTTTCTTCAAATTATCCAAAAACTCCTTTGACTGGTCCCACATTTCTCTATCATCACGAAGAAATTGATTGTACTCCTCGTTTCGCTGCTTTTGACGCTCCTTTTGCAGCTCCTTTTGACGCTGCTTTTCCATCTCCTTTTTAGCATTCTCGTCGGAGGATCGCGCCTCGAGTTGGCCAACGTGAACCACATCGAGGCCGTTATTTGGGGTTGGAGCGGCAATAGCGCCAGTAACACAAATTGCCGCAGTGAAAACAATGGTAAAAAAATGCATTGTAAAATTGAAGTTTTGTAAAGCTCAAATGTTAAAATCGAATTGTAAATAAATAATATTTAGATATTTGGCAGTTGATGGGATTTGGAAAAAAAATATGCTTTAATTAAGTGGGGTGCTGGCGGGGTTTAAATATTGTAAATAATATAATTTGATAAACAGTTTAATTAACACCGAAAAACTTTAATTTATAAATAATATATTAAAATATACTTTTCAAAAATTATTAAAATAAAAACCTTATATTAATTCTTTCACCAACGTCTTTTTCGATTTAAGAATAACGACGGTTATATTAATTGAAAGAAAAGCAAAAGGTTATTATATTAATATTATATTTTTATCAACAGTGCATTTCTTATAATGATAAATATGAAAGTGAATAACAAAGGTAATCCCTAGTAAATTTAAGTTTACCAGGTCGTACAATTAGTATATTTAGTCGCACAACTTCTATATATAAACGCTTGGTATATTTGTTATATATATCTTATAACCCCACATGGCTTCCTCCGTATTGACCCAGCCCCTGGTTTTATTGTAATGCAAGGCTCCTGGGATAACCTGTCACCATTTAAATAGCTTTTCATTAATCTTCTACCAATACCCTTGTTTTATATACATTATGGGATCCGAAGATTTATGGTGCTGTCAGCAAAAGAAAAATGTATAATGTACATTTTGCGGCTATCCCATAACTTACAGTAGGAGCCGGGTGTCATAGAATTTTATTATTGAACATTTCATGTAACTCTATCTACTTTACTTACTCCCGTATAACGAACAACATGCTACGCTCTTTTCTTGCTCTCGCCCTTTATTTAGTTCATTCCTTCGCCACGGCAAGATTGATTGCTCGACTCGATGTTCGCAATGCAGAAGAACTGAACCAATGCGGCGGCTTTATAAAAACATGTCAACTAAATAAGCGAATAGTTCCTCCTTTCCAGGGTTACGATGACCCCTTCGGATTGACCGAGACTAGTACGTTTCAAGCCTACCAAGATTTCACCAAGTTTGTTGGTCCCTTGAACCGGAAAGCTTGGGTTTATTTCTTGGATATGAATCTCAATTACGAAGAAACTATCGACCACATGCATCAACCTGACCTGTCAAGTCATACTTGGCGAGATGTCATAGAGTGGACACTTGTCAATACCGCTGGTACGGGCGGACCCTTTTACCCGGGCCCCAAGAAGTTAATATTCCCCTAGAAGCATCGAAAGGCTTCGGGGGCCCTGTCGCTGCTACTGTTTTTATTTGCTTGACATTTGTGTTTCTCTTTCTTTGCTTTTTTGCCTTTCTCTTTGTCAGCTGTGTCGCCAAGGTCACCCGCGGCTTCGGCCAATGCAAAGAGGCAAAAATACGTGATTTCCCATCTTGCGTTTTTCGTTATTGGCAGAAGATCTTTCTACATCTGAAAGGGCAGCGAAAGGCGTTTTCGAGGATTGCAACGGCTACCACTTTCTTTTTTTCTTTTTTTGCCACGTTTCTTTTATTAGAGAATAATTCGTCAAGAACGCAAGGAACGTTGAGAGTCGACACAGACTTTCAACTCAGGAGGACCAGTTAGACATCGGAATATAATCTGCATAGCACGGGGTGATGATTCAACAAGGCAGGCCGCTCGATAGATAAAAGTTGCATACGCAAACACTTGGGAATGTGTGGCAGGACATGTTGTCCAGAAAAGACAATATTATTTGATCTTTATTCCAGTCCGAAACCAACCTAAGCCAAGGTACGTATGGCAGTAGTAGGAATGTAAACAAATAGATCACGGTAGAGCGATTAAGAAAGACCAACTATCAAATTTGGTGATGTTGTTCCTATCTGGGGTTATAGGCAATTGCCAAGTAAAAGATTGGGCCGGTGACAGACAAGGAATCAAAAAGAAGAGAAAACGCGTTCCATAATTTGCAGTCATGTCATTCCTCTCTCATTCATGCTTTCATGCTAAAAATAATCACGGCTCGACATGTTGAGTAATGTCATGTTATGCGTGATGGCCCGCATGTCTTTTTCGCGCCCCGAAGCCGACTCGAGCACATAACGAGGCAATTTTTCCCATTAGATATTAAAAGCATGATTGAAATGAGTAGCAATATTCCTGTAATGCCTCTTTATTTATCTCGTTTCCCCCGATTCGGAGATAAATCGTTGCCGGTCTAACTGCTTTTGCTTGATGCTGTCTGCTACCTCTTATGCGAAATTCCGCAGTGATGTAGTATGCGCAGTGCGCAAGGATTGCCAAACGAACATGGTAGTTTAGTGGTGTATTCAAACAACGGAGACCAAAAATGACGAGGTCGAGCAGAAAACAAAAACATACAACACCGAGGATTCCCCAGTGGTCACCCACCTGAGTACTAGTTCGGCCCTCACTGGTTTGACTAGGGGAGAGCGGACGGAATCCCGTATATTCCAGTGGGTATGGTCGTATGTGTTGGTGCATACATTCCAGTGGCTACATCAAAACATGATTTTGGATGAAGAAAACAGGTATTTGACATGTTTTTCTTAGCATAGGCCGGGAGTCTAGCATCCGTCCTGATCGACTTTGTCGGTTCAGACTGCAAGTCTTAGCATCTGGTCTAGTGCTAGCCACATAGTGTAGAACCCAGCGGAACGATTATACAAAGCCAAGTCCTTTCACCTGGGGTGTCTCGCAAATAATATTCTTGGCATCATCCGTGTTTTACCTCATGAGCTCTTCATTCATCGTTGAAGCAATATCTAGGCTTACGGTTGAATTTAGACTTGAAATTCACTTGAACATACAGTCCCTAACTACTTTTTATCGAGGTTTGTGTCCTTTGTGAGGATGATAAATGAAGAACCACTCTGGAACGCAACCTCTTTGGTTACCTCGTTTTTAATCTTATTACACCTGCGGAAAGGTACTACTCAATCCAGAAAAGCAAGCAGCAAGTCACAAAAGAAAATTGACACCTTGTCTGTAAAGGTGTATTGTATTTGTGCCAATATATCAGCATTCTCCACCTCATTTCCAGTCCTTGCTTCTCCAAGATCCCACACACTTGCTCATCAGCCCGCTTCCAATAACATCAAACCCTCCACGGATAGCCAGACTCCTGCCCTCGGTCTTCTCCGTCTCAAAGACCAGCCCGCTCCGCCCGGGTTTCTCATTGTCATACTTGGACGAGAAGAAATCCAGTAGCTTCACCGTCGGATTCTTCCCGGCCGCCTCCTCGCCACCCTCCTCGGCCGCAGCACGCAGCCGCGCCACCCACTCGCGCTGCCCAACCTCCTCAAACTCCAACCCGCAGTCCGGCCGCCGCAGCGCCGGCAGCAGCTCATCCACCCACGAGAACGTCCGCGGGTTGAGGACGTGGTATACGACATGGGCGCCATCCTCCGCCGCCTCTCCCGCCGGCGCCGCATGTCCAGACGGCCTCCCCGCCCCACTCAGCTCAACAACCGCCTGCGCGCACACATCAACGGGGATCCAACTCGGCCTCTCGTCCAACCTCGGCAGCGCCCCCATCGTCTCGGCAGCCCTGAGCATGAGCGGGATCGCCTCGGTCGGATTCCACTTGCCCTCTTTACTGTCGCCCACCACCTGCCCCGTCCTGAGCACCCGGAACGCCGCTCCGCCGCCCGCCTCCTCCGCCGCACGTCGCACCACGTGCTCCGCCACCCACTTGGACCTCGCGTACCCCATCTCCTGCGCGTGCCGCGGGTCCGCCACGTACCGCTCGGTGATTCTTGCCGGGAGTGGTGTTCCGCTCGCGGCTGAGACGGACGAGATGAACGCGAAGCGGGCCGGGTGGCGGAAGGGGACTGAAAGGGCTAGGTTGAGGAGGTTCTGCACGCCGGCGATGTGCGTCGACGCGAACGACGACACGCCCAGGTTGAAGTTGACGGCCCAGGCCGAGTGGATTACCCCTGTCAGCGTGGCGCGCAGGTCGCACAGCACGCCGGGGGATAGGCCCAGGTCTGGACGGGATAGGTCGGACGGTAGGGAGGTGACTTTGGATGAGAGGGTGGGGGTGAGGGAGTCGCCGAGCCCGCGGTCCGACAGTGCGGTGAAGACCCGTGCCGTGGCGGCTGCTGCGTCCGGGGCGCGGACTAGGCAGTATACGTGGCGGACGTGGGGGAGCGGGAGGAGCTGGGCGAGGATGTGTGCGCCTAGGGACCCCGTGGCACCGGTGAGGAGGATGACGTCGGCTTCTGGGGTTTTGTCGCCCGGGACGAAGGGGTCGAATTTGCCGTATTTGGCGACCAGGTCGTACATTATTGTAGAGGGTTCTTCGTCTGCGGCTGTGGTGGGTGACGTTGTGGGGTGTGACATGCAAGTTGCCACGGCGGACAGGTGCTCGGCCAGCTGGTTGATGGTTGGGTGTTCAAAAACGACGTTCTGCCCCAGCACGGCGCCGCCGAGGTCGAGCTGCCGCATCATGTGACTCCGTGCTATGATGGTCTGTAGGCTGTCCATTCCGACGCTGAAGAAGTCCGTGTCGAGTTCGAGTGATTTGAAGCCCATTCGATCTCGGAACAGGGCGTTTAGGTAGTTCTTGTAACCCTCCATGTTCATATTCTGCGGGTTGTTTTCACTACCTGCCTCGGCACCAACTGATCCGGCAGCACCACCTTCAAACCTGGTGTACACAGCGTCAATCAGATCCGCAAACCGCTTGTACGACGCGGCGCGGATGATGGTCCCCTTGTCCGTCCGGGGGTAGTCTGCATCCGCCTCCAGAACCTCGACCATGTCCCTGTCGATCTGGGCAAACTTCTCGGCGTTGTCGTTTGCCAACTGTATACTAGGCCAGATGGCATCCAGGTATTGGTCCCGCGTCCACTCGGTCGGTACCTTGTCGCTCTTGACGACCAGCAGCCCTGGAAATGCCCTCCCGACGCCAAAGATCAAGCACTGGTGGATCAACTCGCTCTGCGATATGGTTCCCTCCATCGGGATGGGCAGGACCTTTTCGCCATTGACGAGGGTGAGGCGGTCATCCAGCCGACCGACGTGCTTCCACGCATCCGGGATGGTAGGGTGTGGCACAAAGGTGTCGCGGGTGCGGTACGAGTTGGGCGCCGGCTCGTCGCTGTTGGACATGACCTTTGTCTCGAGCCCGTCGAGCACCACGCACTCGTACTGCCCGTCCCCGAGTGGTTCCATGTGGATAAAAGGCTTGGTGTTGGGCAGCGGCCGCACGTAGTTCCAGGCATTGTCACCGGGCGGGCGTGTCGACATCATCAACTGGCCCATCTCGGTCTGCCCGTAGTGCGACACGAGGTTGACGCCCTTTTCCACCAGCAGGTCTCCCAGGTCGTCTGGGCACCCGGCCCCAGCATAGACGACGATCTTGCAGCGGGCGAGGGCGGCGAGGCCTTGGGCTGTTTCGGAGAGGATCTTGAGGACGTAGGGAACACAGTTAAAGGTCTCGGGCTTGATGTGGTTGAGGCCCTCGACCAGGCTGGCGCTCGTCATGGGGATGGAGGCGTTGTACATGGCCATGCACTTTCTGGCCACGATGGAACGAAACGTGTTGGCCAACCCGCTGTTGTGGAATAGTGGCAGTGTGACAAACGCCCGCATGCCGCTTCCGAGAGCATAGTTGCCCAGGCATGCGCGGTGGGACTGGAAGATTGGCTTTGGCAGTCCAGTGCTGCCTGAGGAGTGCACAATAAACGCGACTGCGTTTTCTTGGTCCTCGATTTCCGTCTGCTTTTGGAACCGCTCTCCAGTTGGCTCACGTGAGTATATTGATTTTTCCACAATATCCCAAGTCCGAAGCTCACGCCCAGCTTCACGGATTACCTGGACTGTGTCGGCAAACCTTGACGTCGTCAGCATGCGGGTACACTCGGTTTTGTCGAGCAACGAAGCGTATGCCTCAGTTGCTAATCTGGTCGAGAGGAAAAGCACTCCAAACCCCATGCGCGTGAGAGCGAGCATGGAAATGGCGTAGTCCAGATCAGAATGACCCAAAAGAGCCACAACCTCGCTCTTGGAGCTTTTTCTGTGCTGATAACAACCCGCATATTAACGTCAATATCAGCTACAATAGATCCAGTGACGGGACGAGAACAAACCTTGGGAATGAGACCAAGTCTAGTCAGCTCCTTGGCCGCCTCGTCGGCATAGACGTCAAGGTCGCGCGCCGTGTACTCGACCCAGTCGGCGCATCTCGTACGGGAGTTGGGGTATGTGATGAGCGGCGTATCTGGGATGCTGGCTGCCCTGTCTCTGATCAGGTCATCCACAGTTGTGAAATGACCAGTGCTGTTGTGTGCCGCGCCATTGCTCTGTGAAATGTTCTTTGATGGCGTACTTGTCTCGCTGTTGGTTTGATGGGTTCCGTTTGCTGATTGTTTTAGAGAAGCTTCATTAATCTTGATCGAGGTAGGAATGATCCCATTACCCAGCTCGGGTGGCCGAGGAATTTCCACTAGTGTTGCAGGCATGATTTACGGGGAAGAGTACAAAGAAAGACAAATCTGCCTTAATGTGAAGTTGATAGCGGGATATAATTCTGTTAGGAACTAAACTAGAATAGTGTTGCATATAAAACGAGTATACAAGATTGACAAATGTTGCCAAGGTTCAGACACATGCCAATCCAATAATCATCTGAACAGGCCTCGGGTTGGATCACATTTGTACTGTGATTTACTCTGATGTTTTCTTTGCAAAGCCGGTGGGTTCGGAGCTACCCCAGACAACCGATGAGCGGCCCACCGACATCGCTGGGGACAAGGAGTCAAAGTTGGACATTTTTGTTTGGACAAAATTCAAGAATTCGCGGAACTCACTGAATGGTGCGAGACGGAAAAGAAGGACCCAGACGGAAAAGTACCGAGTCAATATCGGCATATAAGGATTTAGCTTGGTTTATGCGGGGGATCAGCATTACCCTTGTGCTACCTGCTCAACTTCCCCGCATTGGGTGACGGATTCAGGGGTTTGTCCCAGTGCTGACTGGCTGGGCTTCAAAGTGCGGATATGCAACGGATTTCCGTTCCAAACTCGACCTTATCCGATAGTCATGTGTTCGGATAACGTGTAGCCGCAAAACATGCTGACGGCAATTCCACTGCGGAAATCTATCACTACGAGTGTCATGTACCCTGCGTGGGGTTTCCATATCACCGCGGGGTCATTTTCCTCATGTATTATTTTGACGTGTTCGTCTTGACATTTTGCGTGATGTATTCTTGATGTAGTCTCAGTGCTCAGACTAGACCCCCCTGCGTTGCAGGGTGGACCGGGCGCTCCATGTACCTTTCAGCCACACGGCTTTTCGACCAATCAAATTGGCCGAAAAGATCGCGCCCGTTCTAAGTGATCTTTGGTTGGACCCACAGGTACAAGCAAAGCCACGAATTGAGCCACGGCTCAATTAGTGGAGCTCGCGTTTAGGGATGAGCCCTGAGACTATTCTTGATGACACTCGAGATCATTAAGAATCTTTAGCTGTGAAAGCTGACAATACATCCAACCCAGATTTTCAACTCACACTAGATCTAAAAGCATTAAAGAATAAATAAACATCACCAAACAAAATTTTGTCATGTCTTCAGGAAGAAGAATGAAGCTGAACAGCGGCTATGAAGTTCCAGTCATAGGACTAGGTACCTGGGTAAGCGACCATTACCCCGGCAGACCTTGAAGTGAGCCAGCACAACCAGCTACCATAGACGACTAACAAGACCCCCCACGCACCAGCAATCCAACCCCAACGAGGTCGCCAAGGCCGTCGAGCACGCCCTCAGAAACGGCTACCGTCACATCGACGGCGCCCTGGTGTACGGCAACGAGCACGAGGTCGGCGAGGGCATCCGGGCATCCGGCGTCCCCCGCTCCGAGATCTTCCTCACCTCTAAACTCTGGAACACCTTCCACCACCCGGATGACGTCGAGGCCGGCATCGACCTCACCCTCAAGGACCTCGGCACCGACTACGTCGACCTTTACCTGATCCACTGGCCCGTCTCCTTCGCCCCGCAGCGGGAGAACCCCAGGGAGCTCTTCCCCATCGACCCGGCCACGGGCGCCACGCACGTCGTCGACGTCCCCGACGCCGACACCTGGCGGGCCATGGAGCGGCTGGTGGAGTTGGGCAAGGCGCGCAGCATCGGCGTCAGCAACTTTACGCGCGAGCGGTTGGAGAAGCTGCTGCAGACGGCGAGGATCAAGCCCGCGGTGAACCAGATCGAGGCGCACCCGTACCTGCAGCAGCGGGAGCTGTTGGAGTGGCACAAGCAGCAGGGCATCGTGGTGCAGGCCTACAGCCCGACGGGGAACAACATCTACGGCAAGCCCAAGCCGATGGACGATCCCGTGGTTTTGGAGGTGGCGAGCCGGGTGGGCAGGACTCCGGCGCAGGTGCTGGTGCAGTGGGCGGCGCAGAGGGGTACCGTCGTGCTGCCCAAGTCGGTGACGCCGTCGAGGATAGATGAGAATTTTGTCGACTTTGAGCTGCCGGCCGATGAGGTCAAGAAGTTGGACGCGTTGGAGAGGCATGCAAGGTATAACTTTCCGGCGAGGTTGGGAGTGGATATCTTTGGGGAGGCGACTCAGGAGGAGCTTAAGGGGGCTGTGCAGGCTTTTATTGAGCAGCAAAAAGCGGCCAAGAAGGCATAGGGACTTAAGGGTGGACGGTTAGATTAGATTAGAGATTAGAGATGGAAAGCATGGCATTGATTTGGATAAACCGTTTGACAGCTTCAACGGATTCTTTGTCTGGTAATGGAGTTGAAATCTCTTAAATAAGAAACAGTTAGTGCTGCTGTTGGAATAGAATAAAACAAAAGATAATGAACATCTTGCTTACCAGAGCCGAAAGAAACCAAAACCTAAATCAGCCAATAGACAAAGTAACTTACGCCCCAACATGCCTCTCAAACTCAGAACTTCTGCTCGGCCGTCTTGACAGTCTGCACCCCTTCATCGTCATCCTTCCCCTCTCACTTCACCGCAACATCCCCAAACGTTGTCGCAATCTCGTCGAGCAGGACCTGGTTGGTCTCGGGCAGGAAAAATAAGTAACACAGAAGCGCAAACAAATTACACCCGATAAACACAAAGTAAAACTTCACGAGATGGACTCAAACGCAATCGACGCCGCAAACTACAGCCAGATGGCAGTCACGGCCTGAGAAAAGTCCAAAAACCCAACCCCGACGCCACGCAAATTCAGGGGAAAGATCTCAGCCACTAGCACCCAGAACCACCGAGTTGAAGTAGAACGAGTACGCAAACGCAAACATGAAAGATGAAGGCCACGCCGGTCGCGGCTCCCATCGGTGTTGCAGTCGTCCTGGTACGCAGCCGACAGACCCGTCAGGACGCACAGGATGGCCACGAGGGTTGGCCTCGCCGCCGACGACGGTGTGGCGGCGCGCCCAGTTGTCCGAGATGGAAAAGATGCTGATGACCTGCGCCACTAGCGCCATGAAGCCTTACAGGGCCTGGATCAGAAGCAACTGGTTGCCTCGGTAGCGGAGCGCGTTGTACATAAGCGTCTGGTAGTTTTTTTGAATCACTGGAGGAGACCGGTTAGCGAACGGGAAGCCATGATGAGAGAGAGAGAGAGAGAGAGAGAGAGAGAGAGAGAGAGAGAGAGAGAGAGAGAGAGAGAGAGAGAGAGAGAGAGAGAGAGAGAGATAGAGAGAGAGAGAGAGAGAGAGAG
>NW_022156720.1:438050-569204 GCF_004355905.1 Pyricularia grisea
CCCCCCCTCCCATCTCTCTTAGGCGCATGCGGAAGTGATTTCGTGGGGGAAAGGCGGAAAACATGACGAGTTTGTGGAACCTGTTGCTTGGCTTCGCTTTTGGGTTGTCAATATTCGTTTTTCATGATAATTTCGGAAACAAGCATGCGAATGAAAACATCTAACCAGCATAGACTATGAAATCTCAGGGAAACATCAAGCAATTCAAGATCACGAACACATTGCTGAGACTAAGTCCGTCAAGCGCGTTATGACTTATGAGATTCCTTAAAGTTCACTGGCATTTTCAACGGAGTGAGGATATATCAACACTACAAAATAAACAATAAAAATAAACACATGGTTACTTTCCACCCATCATACTAGTCCTATACATATTAAAATCAATAATAGCCCATCACAGCGTGTATTTCCCCAATGGAGTATTGTCCTCCCAGCTCGACATTGCAAACTCCTCTCCCGGGCGTCCACTTTCTTCAACATCTCCTTCTACGGCTACCACTGCCCACCAGGCGGCGAAACCACTAAACCTGTAGCAAGGAGGTGCTGCAGTCGAGGATTATGTTCCCGGGAACCCACTTCTGCTGTGCACTTATCCGATTATGGGTGTCAGGCAAAGGAACTCTATTCCTTGACGGGCCATGTACCTCTAGGGGTTCTGACGGATGAATAACAGGGAGATGACCATGATTTACTAGACTCTGATGACAGGCAGATTTTGAATTCCTTCAGTCCTTGCTCTGCGATGTCTACTTTCCGCATCTCCCCCTTTCCTACTTGGCCATGGACCTACTGTAACACACTGCATCTCTTCCTCAGCCCCCCTTCCCCCCCGCGACTCCAGAAATGCCAACCATCCAGACCGCCTTTTTTATATAGTCGAATGCAGCGTTCGGGTTACTGTGTTTTATGAAGGCAGTTAGCTCCTGGCTTGCGGAAAGCAACCATGGCTTTACTGCGTGGGGCTAGCTACATTGTTGATGAAATGAAGAATGGGAAAAGAGCTGCAAGAACAGGCCTTACGTCTGTGGAGTGTGTTCTGGACCACTTGTCTTGAAGCAAAAGCGCGAGGCCTGATTGCGTAATATGCAGCGAGTAATGTGCCCTTAGCACACTAGGATATCCTATCGGATTTTGCTTTAGTTGGTTAGCAGCGGCTTCTAGCACCGCCAAACAACAATCGCATCGCCCACATGGACTTTTCCGACAAATCCGCTTCTTGTTCTTCTTTCGTTTCCTTCGCCCCTACGATCCGTTCTTCACCACATATCCGTGCCACACAGATAAACCAAATCCACACGGCGACGGAACTCTACACAAACACGCAAAAGAAAAATATCAAATCCGCAATAATTTCTTTTTCCTTGTTTATCCTTTATTTGGCATCGGAATACGGGTCATGAACAGAAGGTCAAACCCCGCACTGGATTCACCCACACTCGACTCATCCCGCAAGCGGACTCAGGGCTTTGTTTCCTCGGCTGTAGAATCTGCCCCCTCTGGCAACGATCTCACTGGCAGGACTGACGCGGTTGGCGAAAACCCGCGCAAGGCACGCAAAGTCAGCAGGGCTTGCGACTACTGCAAGACTCGCAAGGTAGATATGGGTTGTAGCCCAGCACCGATACCACAAGAGCAGGACTGTAGCTAGAGCACGACTTGGCCACTGACATACAGCCTACCTATGGGCGCACATAGGCAAAATGCAGCGGCACGCAACCCTGCGACAAGTGCACCCAGAAAGGGCGGTCGTGTCAGTATGATGCCAAGTACTCACGCGGCCGTCCCCCTACACCGCCGCACTCCTCCACCACGCTCTCCACCACAGCAGCTCCGGTGATCGAGTCCACCAGTCCCGACCAGACATCCACTTCTGAGATTCCGCAGCCAACCTCCCACCATCCCGGTAACCTCCACCCCGGCCCCAATGCCGGCTCCGCACCGGCCTCCCGCGCCTCCCCGGAGCACGCCATGGCCGAGATCCAGGGGCAAGTATTCGACACCACGTCGGGCGTGACTTTTCTGCACCGCGCATCCCGCCGCCTCGCCCGGCAGCGCGGCCCGGACTCATCTTCCCTTCCTTCTGGCGTCCGCCACACCCAAGGCGTTCCCTACGACAGCCGCCAGCCCGTCATGTCGGCGGGGGACCTCCCGTTACCCCAGTTCGGCACCCGTGGCGGCATCGAATTCGATCTGCAGCTGCCGGCCGTCATCCCACCGCGGCGGGAGGCCCAACGCCTCCTGGCAATGTACTTTGACGTCTGCGTCGTCACGTACCTGATCCTGCACCAGCCGCTCGTCGAGGCCTGGCTGGCGGCGATGCAGGACGACGTCGAAAAGGGCCTTCCGGGGTGGCAGCGCGTCGGCACCGCCAGGGCGGCCATCGTCTTTGGTGTCTTGGCGATCGCTGCCGCGCATGAGGATCGTGTCGCATCGCCTTTTCCTGAGCCCCTGCAGACTTCAGGGGGGAGGGAATCATGCCAAAGGCCGCAGCAGCAGCAGCAGCAGAATCATCACGACCGGTTATTCTGCGCGGCGCAGGCGCTCGTCGAAGCGGAGACGGGACTGCCGCGGCTCGAGTCGGCGCAGGCGAGGCTCATCCAGACGCTGTACCTGCTCACGACGTCGCGGATGAACAGGGCGTGGTACACGTTTGGCAACGCGCTGCAGATGATATCCGCGCTAGGCCTGCATAGGAAAGCAGCGCGGAGGGCGGGTGGCTGTGGAGGTGATGGGCTGGATTATATCCAGTCGCAGCTGCAGATCAGGACCTTTTGGACCGCCTACATCTTGGACAAGTACATTGGCGTCATCATGGGTCGTCCGAGGCACTATCACGATGATGATATTGATCAGGTCTACCCGGACAGGGTTGATGATGAGGATGTTGATGCGCAGGGACCGATAGAGGTGGATGATGACTTTCCGGATTGCCATCTGGATGCACTCATCTGCCATGCCAAGTGAGTTTTTTTTTTTTTTTTTACATCAGTTTTGCACGTCACCCCTGGATATTAATTTGTGCAACCCCTGAACCAAAAACACGATGCAAGCCACAACCACTAAAGACTTATCGCATCCAAGAATCGCCCGTATAATCGGCGCCATCTCCCGCGAAGTCTACTCCATAAAGCCCATTACCGAGCAAGCCCGATGCGACGCCGCCCGGCGCCTGAGCCAGGACCTGCGCCGCTGGAAGGCGTCGCTGCCGCCTCACCTCGGAGCCATCCGCCCGTCCATGCTAGGCGGCTTCTACCGACGACAATCTCTGGTCCTCCGGTTCGCCTACTGCCACGGCGTCATGCACGCGAACCGGCTTTTTCTCCTGTCGTCGTCGGGCGGGACCGAAAGCAGCAACGAGGCCGCGGTGAAGGAGTGCGTGGCGGCCGCGCAGTCGGCGCTCGAGGCCGTCGACGGCATGGTCGGCGCCCAGTCAAAGTCCATCCAGGCGCTCTGGTGGACGCAGTACGTCGCCTTTCACGCGCTTGTCATCTCGTATGTTTGGGATATCCAACGGAAGCGGCGGCCCGGGGCAGGGGAGGAGTTGGAGGCGGTCAGGCATGCTAAGCTGATGGCGCTTGCTGAACGCTGCCAGACGTATTTGGCTGAGGCGACGGCGGCGAACTCGCCTAGTCGGCGGTATGCTGTTATTTTGGACGAGTTGCGCTTGGAGGCGTTGGGCCAGCAGCAGCGGTCTCAAGGTGGGCGGACGGAAAGGTCTGGTCAGGGGGTTGTGGATAGCGCGGGGCGTAACAACAACCGTACTGCTGCGCGACAGCATGTTGGATACTGCAGTGGAGTGCAGCAGGAGCGGCAAGTTTTAGAGACTGAACCATCATCCCTTGCGGTCACTAGCGGTGGGGTTATGCAGGATGTCGGAATGGTGGGCGGGCTGGATAATGTCTTGTTTTCTGGCGGAGGAGGTATTGCCAACTTGTTCGACGGGTGGCAGACAACAGATTGGCTGGACCTTGACTCGACCGCGTTTGGGTTCTATATACAGCATAACTCTCCTGAATGGATGACCAATATGAGTGCCTGAGTTCGGGCCTCTAATCAATTCATTCCCTTTAAAGGTTCACGCAAAACCCCTTTTTTGCTGTATAAGAATCTTTATTCATAAGAACTCATGACATTGTCTCTCTACCGCAGTCATCAATACACTCTAGAGACGACAATCCAAGTGCCACCCTCCATCAACTCACCTCTTGGCCGCTTCATTCCTGATCCTCAAATCCACCGCCGCGACAACACAATAAATAGCATCCAGCGTCGGCGTACTCATCCCCAACTCCTTCGCCTTCCTGGCTGGATACCCAAGTATAACCTCGACTTCCATCGGCCTACCGTGCTTGGCGTCCTCATACATGCTGCTGTAGATAGTCGGCATCCCTAGAATCTTCCGCATCAACCTCCCGACCAGCTCATCCTTGTTCAAGGGCACCCCCAACGCCCTCGCCACATCCACCGCCTCCCCCATCAGCCTCTCGGTCATGGGCGTGGCGCCCTCTGTCGACGAGAGCCAGGCGTGCGTGTCCAGTCCCGTCAGCGTCGTGAGCGCATTCCACGCCACGTTCCACACCACCTTCTCCCAGCGCTGCACCTGCACGTTGTCGACGACCTGGAACACGGTCTTTCCGGTCGTCAAAAGTCCCGCAAACTCGTCCAGTCTGGACTTCTCAACGGCAGGGTCTACCGTTTCGTTGGGGAACAACCCAATCTGCATGTCTTCTGATGTGGTGTGCGCGATGATGCCGGGGGCCGACTGTCGCGCTCCGACCCACGTCACGCAGGACAGGATCGTCGCGGATGGGAAGGCGGCGCGGAAGGGCTCCTCGTTGCCGACGCCGTTTTGAATTATGACGATGGTGGTGCGCGCTGGGTCGACGGACGGGGAGAGCTGTGATGGGACGGTGGCTTGGTTGATGGCCTTGTGGGCGCAGACTATGTAGTCGAACTTGGAGTTTGCGTCGGCTGGTGTTTGTACAACTGTTGTTTTGGGTGTGAAATTAGCTTATGTCCTAGGCATGGAAAGTGTAAATTGACGGTCAACTTACCCTGGTACGGCTTGACTATGTGCTTCCCGTGGTTTTCGCTGTCGATGGAGATGCCATTGGCCTTGACGGCCTCGTAGTTTGACCGTGCCACCACCGTCAGACGGACGTTTGGTGATCTGCTGAGGACAAAAGCATAGAACGAGCCGATGCTGTTAAAGGGATTTTTCAGTTTGTCAGTAGGCTCTCTGTCAGGGGCTGCGTAACATTTTTGGTAGTTGTTTACTCACGCCCCAAGGCCATACAGCATCACATCGATTTGTTTGCTTGCCATTGTTGTGGAGTTTCTACTGATTTTGCAGACTCTTCACTCTATCACTTCCATATATTCACTAGAACTACAGAAAATAAATCATCGAGGGATCAAAAAACGAATGCGTCACTCTGCCTTCTACAACTTTTCCTGCGCTGACTGAGCGTCCTCGGCCAGGTTTGTTAATGGTGGGGTAAACAATCACCGGTTACCGGCGGATGTCTTTCTGATTCTCCAACGTCGAGACCCCTGATTCGGTCCAGTTCACTCGCCCACATATGGAGGAACGGGGTGCGGCGTGGGGGTAAGCTCATCCATCGACTTACTGTACATACTAATGGGGGGGGCATATTGGGGAGCGGGTTTCGTCGGATCCAGACCGAGTTAGCGGGGAATTTACGTATTCTCAGCTGTAAAACGAGCTGCGGGTCTCTGATGGTGCGGGTGTGTCGAATCACACTAGGTGGGAAATCGATGCTCCCTGCACGATGTGTCCGGGGTAGTATCCAGGTATTTTGGACATAGGCAGTAGTGTAACTCCGGGAATAGCGTGGGGTGTGCATGTAGGTCTGTACGTCTGATGTTACTGTATTGTTTGTCGACCAAAAAGGCCTGCCAAACGAGCCAACTTCCATCATAACCTCACGAAATATACTACTGACAAACAGTCCACTTAGAACCAAATATGCCGAATCCTTTCCTTGAGAAACTCTTCTCCCTCGATGGCCGCCTTGCCGTTGTGACGGGCGGGACAAGGGGCATTGGGCAGGCCATGGTCATTGCACTAGCAGAGGCAGGGGCTGACATCATTCTAATCCAGGTCCGCACAAGGCAGTATTTTGGGCCTCTTCCCCCAAACGTTTGAATGATACCAAACGCCCCAAGCAACTAACTCCGTCTACACACCACAGCGCGACGAAAGCAACCTCGAAACAAAATCTCAAATCGAAGCCATTGGCCGCAAAGCAACCGTCTACACCTGCGACCTATCATGCCAAGAATCAGTCGAGCAGCTGGCGCCAAAGATCCTAGCCGACGGGCACGACGTCTCCATCCTCGTGACCTGCGCCGGCATCCAAAGGCGACACCCGGCGCACGTCTTCCCCATGTCCGACTGGGACGAGGTCCTACAGGTGAACCTCAAGACCGTGTGGACGCTGGACCGGGATTTTGGCGCCTACATGCTCACGCGGACCGCCGACCCGACGACCGGCCAGCGCGGGAGCGTCATCAACGTGGCGTCGCTCGTCTCCTTCCAGGGCGGAATCACGGTGCCGGCGTACGCGGCGGCGAAAGGCGGCATTGCGCAGCTGACCAAGGCGTTGAGTAACGAGTGGGCTGGCAAAGGCGTCAATGTCAATGCGATCGCGCCGGGCTACGTCGCTACGGATATGAACGAGGCTTTGCTCAAGGATGAGGCGAGGGCTGCGAGCATTCTGACTAGGATCCCGGCTGGACGGTGGGGGAATTCGGATGACTTCAAGGGCGCGACGGTGTTTTTGGCGGGGAGGGGCAGCTTGTATGTGTCAGGGGAGCTTTTGACTGTCGATGGGGGATGGATGGGGAGGTAGGATTTTTTTTTTTTTTTGTTCTATATAGTTCTAGAATAACATCAGCCAATGTCTAACGAGTAGTGATGCCATCATGGCGGCTTTGCTTTGTTGCAGGAGCTCGACTTGCGGGCAGTGAAGAAAAATAAAAATAAAAATAAAAAGAACCAGGGGGTTTGTAGTAGTGTGAGGGGTAACTCCTCCACATTTGTACCCCATAACCCCCCAATCATCCCCGGGTCCATCCCACAAACCGCTGGATCGACCGGCCCAGATGCTCGACGGAGCGTGGGTAGAAGCGGGGACATTGGGCAGCGAGCTCGGATGGTCAAGCCCGCACTCGGAAAATCTAACTTTTCTGTTTTTTTTTTTTTTCCATAGCAACCTGCGTTGGCCTGGTACAGAGTTGTACAGGGTCGATGGTAGGAAAAAAAAAAAAAGAAAAAAAAAAAAGTTCCCCTAACATGCATGCTCTTTTTCCTGTACCTGTATCAAATATCGACTTGAACGTCTTCCCCACCACCGTCAACCCCGCACTGGGCGAATAGTTTTCTGCGACCTTGGCAAAAGATTCCCATCATCCTACCCGTCTCCATTGTTAGCTGCGTCACATCAAAAACACACCATAAATAATGGCAACAATAAAAGCATCAGTCCTTCACGGGCCAAAAGATCTGCGCATTGTAAGTTTTCAGCGTCCCTCACCCAACCTTGTCCGGCTGCAACCCCCAAAAATTAACCGTCCATCCGTCCCTGATCAACAGGAAGAGCGCACGATCCCGGCGCCGGCCGCGGGCGAGGTGCAGGTCTCGATCCGGGCGACTGGAATCTGCGGCTCTGACATGCACTACTACGTGCACGGGGCCAACGGCGACTTTAAAGTGCGCGAGCCGTTGTCTCTGGGCCACGAGTCGGCCGGCATCGTCGAGGCCGTTGGTCCCGACGTCACGGACCTCAAGGTCGGCGACCGCGTGGCCGTCGAGGTCGGCATCGCATGCGACGACTGCAGCCTCTGCAGATCCGGGAGGTACAACCTCTGCAAGGGCATGAAGTTCCGGTCTAGCGCAAAGATCTTCCCCCACTTCCAGGGCACGCTGCAGGACCGCATCAACCACCCCGCCCGTCTGACCTACAAGCTCCCCGACTCGGCCTCCCTGGCCGAGGGAGCCCTGCTGGAGCCGCTGGGCGTCGCCATCCACGGGGTCAGGCGCGCCGGCGAGCAAAAGGACAAGACGGCGCTGGTCATCGGCGCCGGAGCCGTCGGTCTGCTGACGGCCGCGGTGCTGCGCGTGGAAGGCATCAAATCCATCGCCATCGCGGATATCGTGCCCGAGCGCGTGCAGTTTGCCGTCGCCAACGGCTTCGCCGACAAGGCGGTCGTGGTCCCGAGCAAGCGCCTGCCTCCGACGGCCACCGCCGACGAGAAGCTTGCCCTGGCGCGCGAGACGGCCACGCTGCTGAGCGGAGAGGGCAACGGCGGAGAGGAGTACGACACTACCTTTGAGTGCACGGGCGTCGAGTCGTGCGTGCAGGCGGCCATCTACGCCACCGGGCCCGGCGGCCGCGTCATGATGATCGGCATGGGCACGCCCGTGCAGACGGTGCCGATGGGTGCGGCGGCCCTGCGTGAAGTTGATTTGCTGGGCGTGTTTCGGTACGCGAATGCCTACCCGCGCGGCATCGAGCTTTTGGCGGGCAGGGGAAGCAACGGCATGCCGGATATCGGACTGTTGGCTACGCAAAACGTCAAGGGGTTGGAGAGGGCGGAGGATGCTTTTGCCATTGCGGCAAAGCCGGTAGATGCGGATGGAAAGCTGGTGTTGAAGGTGATTATCGAGACTTGATTGTCTGGAGTAGATCAGGGTAGATAAAAATAATTGGTTGATATCTAAGTTTCCTTATCTAAAGGTTCCGCTACCGATACCACAAAGTTACAAGTGTTCCCCACTACCAAAGTTTGCTATCGTCGAGCTTTATTTCTTCGTCACTGCAGTAAGTATTCCTTTCTTCCAACTTTTCTCCAGTTCAAAATACTGCGCTGCTGAAAATTCTCTTTTGAGAGCTTTTATCAACAGAAAAGACATCCCCAGCGCTCTACCACTCCCGAATTGAACCATCCGGCCCGTGAAACTCCTTACACTGCCACGGCTTTGTATCCACCGCAATCTTGCGCACCATTTCCTCATCAATCTCAATACCCAACCCGTAACCAGTCGGTGCCATCACGTACCCCTCCTTGATGTCAAACACCTCGGGCTTCTTCAAATACGTCAGCAGATCGATATCACCTGCCTCGGTATTGTAGTGCATCCCAAGGCTCATCTCGAGAATGGCAAAGTTCGGCGCCGTCAGCGCGATCTGCATGCTGGCGGCAAACGCGACGGGGCCCAGCGGGCAGTGCGGAGCGATGGCGACGTCGTAGGCCTCTGCCATCTGTGCGATCCTGCGCGTCTCGCTGATGCCGCCGGCGTGCGCCAGGTCCGGCTGCAGGATGTCGACGCTGGCGTCTTCCAGAAACCGCTTGACGTCCCAGCGCGTGTACAGCCGCTCGCCGAACGCGATCGGGCACGTCGTTTGGTTGGACAGCTGCTTGAGGGCCTCGGGGTGCTCGCAGAGAAGCGGCTCCTCGATGAAGAGCGGCCGGTGCGGCTCCAACGCCTTGGCTAGCTGTTTGGCCATGGCTTTGTGGAGCCGCCCGTGGAAGTCGAGCCCGGCGTCAAGCCCGAGAGATTTGACTATCTTTAGTCTTTCTACCGTCGAGTCTAGCACGGCTGGCGAGTCGACCCAGTTGGCGTCCTCGGTTGCGTTCATCTTGATGCACTTGAGGCCTTGGGCTATTCGTACCTTGGCGGCTGCCTCGACGTCTGATGGTCGGTCGCCGCCGATCCAGCAGTAGACCTGGACCTTGTTGCGCACTTTACCGCCGAGGAGTTCGTATATCGGGACCTTGAGCGTGCGACCTGTCACGTCGGGTTTGGTGTCATCAGTACCGATGCTTGCAAGGCTCTGTAGGTTAAAACGGTTACTTACCCTTGAGATCCCACAGGGCAATATCAACACCAGACAGAGCAGACATGAAGACGGGCCCGCCGCGGTAGAAGCCATGCCTCCAGAATTTTTGCCAAATGTTTTCAATGTCACTGTAGAACAGGTCTCTTTTTAGTCTCTGGTCGTGGTCAGAATACGATAATCTGGAAGAGAAACCTACCCTGCCTCCATGCCGATCAATCTCGGGATCATCTCCTCGAGCGTCCCTTCCACCGCCAGGTCGTGGCCTTCTAGTGTCGCCTCACCCCAGCCATACTCTCCGTCCTCGTCGGTGATCTTGACCATTAGCCATCGTGGCTTGACGCGAAAATACTGGACTGTCTTGATTGGTGCCATTGTAATTGTTGGTTATGCAAACTTGTGATAATTACTGATGTGATATTGAGATGCAATTCCAGGTCCAGCCCTAACATAACAAAGCAAACATGCAAAGCAGAACCAAGATAAAAAAAAATCAGCGGTGACTGGCAATAGAAATCCGCTCTAGTTAATACCACGGCACGGCATTTGACCGGAAAACACCATGCCGACCCCTTTCAAACATCTCGGATACCTGCCCCCCAACAAACCACACGCATCTCAAATCCGCTCGGTCAGCTTTGGTCGCCGGTCACGCAGTATCTTCCCCGCTCTTTTTCCCCAAACATTTTACCCCTCACGGTAAGCAGCAAGTTTTAATTACTCGCGGATTTGTTCCCCGATGTCATGAGATTACCCACATGCATTAAGCCCCATCGGCCAGCCCTTTTAATGCAACTAACCCCCACCAAAACTCAACAGCTGTCCGAGTGGGAGGTTTCGTGGGGGGGATGATTGTTGGCTGCTGCTGCTGGCCATTGTCCTGCACTTTATTGTCCCCTCCCCCGTGCTGCAAGTAAATATAATGAATGCAGTGCAAGTAGTCCAACACATACGACCATACCCACTGGAATATACGGGATCCCGTCCGCTCTCCCCTAGTCAAACCAGTGAGGGACGAACTAGCACTCAGGTGGGTGACCACTGGGGAATCCTCGGTGTTGTATGTTTTTGTTTTGTTCTTTTTGCCGCAGTGGAAGCCAATAAAGCCTGTTATAATTGTATAAGGGCGAAATGAGGGGTACATTTGGTTTTGTTAATGTTTAACCCGGGCGCCGTATGGATGGTTTTGCCCGTGTACTATGTACTATATAACAACTTCCTTACCCACTTCGATACCATGAGGCTATCCTTGGCTTTTTTTTCTGGTCTGAAGACACAAACTTTGTCCAGTCACTTGGTTTTTGTGACCATCTCCGTCGCCAAGCCACCGGCTCGATTGGCATCTTATGATCAGCGCAAGGCTTTTTTGGCACTTGGGTTGAATGCCTACCTGCAATGCCTGTTGTCGTCTGAAGCTTTGGTTGGTTTTCTTGACTTTTTGGCTCCCGAGTGGGATGCCTGATGTTTTTGGCCATGCTTTTCTTTTCTTTTTTGCATTCATCTCAAAGATGGCAATAACTTCCGCATTTTCCCTTCACGGCTTGATCCCGTCGGTCCTTTTTTTTTCCTATGGAATTCTCCTCAGTCCTTCATCCCTCGGGCCATCAGTGATTTCAAGACATCCCAGCATTATAAAACTATGCAGCCGGAGCAAAGTTTGTTAGTTTTACACACCCACTTCTTCTGAGGTGCGACCACTCTGTTGTCATCAAGATCTTGTGCGACTTCTCTTTTTTTTCCTGCCCGAGTACCACAGGTTTCAAGTCGAGCATTTCTAGCCATACGCGTCCCTCAAAAGAGTAAAGATGGGTATATAACTAGGCAGGTAGGTACTCAATAATTCTTTTGGTCTAAGGGCATCAGTCATTCATCAATTCATTACGCAACCCTACCGTTGCTGACGTCTATTTCTGGATCTGGATCTCTCTTATTTACCTTCAAGGTTAATTTCCGAAACGGTGTACTAGTCTGTGTTTGTTTTGGCGGTAGCTCATGACATACCCTTTGCCGGACAAAACATCTTGACCCGTCATTCGTTGACTCGGTCGATTTGCTTTTGAGGGTAAAAGTTTAAGATTCGGCGAGTGGTACCATGATATAAAGCCTTGGAGAATAGAGCATCATATCACATCTACTACCTCATCTATCCCTCTTTCCATCTGGATGTCAAAGTATTCCAAGCCCAAACATCACCCTGATTGTTATACCAAGGTTCCACCATCCTCACAGGCATCTCATCAAACACCAGCAATGCCGTATCTCAAAGCAGTTTTACTGGGTCTCGTGGCTGCAAGCACCACGCTGGCCGGCCCAATCGTACGTCCCGGGTCTGTGGATGTACCACGAGCGGTCATGCCCCGCGACAGCAGCACGGCCGATCCGATCTCTGTGTCGCTGCCGGTGCCGGTGATGGACGGGCAAAATGACCAAGCAGCCACTGCCAAGTCTGAGCTTGCGGGTGACGACTCTGGAGGATTAGAAGCCCGCCAGGTCCGCGCCGCACAACCAAAAAAGGGTGGAACACGAGTAGTCACTGGGGGCAGACCACGCGGCGGCGGGACAACAGTAATAGCAACAGTACCCAACGGGCGGAACACACGGGGCGGTGCTAGAGTGAATCCGGGTATCCTCAACGCGGTATCTGCCCCTGCGTTGCCTGTGACATCCGGCACAAAGATATCGGGGGTCATTCTGGATAATAGAACTGAGGATGACCAGACGGATTCTAAACAAGGAACAAACTTTGAAGTACGAGTTGCAGTCCCCGGGGGGAAAACAAACGGTGGTGGGGGGAGAACGACAAAACCAAAGTCGACGACGGCGACAACGACAACATTGACCGTAAAGCCAGAGAAGATATCCCCGGATGTCATTGCGCAGATATCTCGACCTGCGCCATTGGCTATCACCTCTGGTAGAAAAATATCAGACACCACAATTGGGACTGTCGTGTCTGGCAATCCTAATACAAAGACACCGGGCTCTGTATTTGCTGTTTCCTTGCCTAAATAGATGGAAAGCACGCCAGGCCGCTACACAAACATGGAATGATGGAGAAATACGAGTCTCGCTCCCGGATGAAACCATTTATTGTAATTAAAGCAATATATCATTTAATGGGGTGAAAATAAGAGTCAACAAATTCAATCTGTGATTATATTGTATTGAGGCAATGTCAGTGGGGCTGCATTTGGTTTGATGAGTTGGTTACTTGGCTTTCTTTTCCCCTGGAGTTTGTGTTTGTAGTGTAAAATATATTTACTTAGTACTGCTGTGGGAGGTCAGGATGCAGTGCATTGTGCATGCATGTACATACAAATGTTATACAAATTGTGCCGATGAGCCTGGCACAATTGATCAATGCAGGATATGCGGCTCGGAATTATATATTGCTTACCACACCACACTTGCATCTCGCCCCCAAATCCAACGGCTTTTTAGCACATTACGATTCAGCTGAAGCGGGAAACCTACGTGGGGGTCACAAGAGTTCAATTTCACTGTTGCCGCTCGTATCATCTTCAAGCTTTTGTCACCGGCCAAAGTACTGCTAGACCACCCACAGTGAACCCCCAACACCCCACGACACGTACCCCATACGAACCCACCCATCCACTACAGAGTAAACATTCTTCTCTTCGGACCCCGCACCTATCATCATTCGCATCGCCCCAAACGATTCCAAACCCCAAAAAAAGAAATGTCGGTCCTTTCTTGACAGCTCCTCCTAAACAGCAACCAAAAAAAAAAAAAAAAACCTAGCGAAATATGCCGAGGGTGATGTGATCTCCGGGCTCGGGGCTGTGGCGTGCTGGTGTTTGTTCCTGGTGTCGCGCGGATTTTGATGAGGGGACTGAGGAGCTTTGAGGAGAAGCGATCATTACCTAGCTGAGATCAGATGAATGTTATTCTCATCCTCTTCTCTCCATCCCTGATCAACGTTGCCTGACTTGTTTGTGCCTTTGTTGACAATTACATACCACGCACCTCACCTGTTCATCAACATTGGTCTTCTCCATTGATTTTGCTTTTGATTTTTTCTCTTTTTTTCTTCTTTGCGCAACACCATCACCACATCGCGTGATCATTCATCGGCCAACCGTTTCTATCTAAATATCCTTGGCCGAGTTGCTTCGTGGCTGCTCTTGTGCTACATGACGCTACTATCCGCGGTGCACGACACACTTTCCTTTCCACAAAAGCAAGAAGCAAGCAACATTCTTGCCGCTCTCGCCTTTGGGCTGGAAACATCCCCGTACTATAATACATCAACTTGAAACCATCAACCAATCTTTGTCTCGGGCTACTTCCCCGCCTCAACGACGCCACTGAAGATATATAGAACATTAGTCAAGCTACTGTCTACTTCCTAAAGCCAAACTACCCTTGGGCACTTGCACCAAACTCAAAAACCCACCCCGCACAAAGCAAACACAGAACAAAGACAAAACCCCTCCTAAAAAAACAAAGAAAAAAAAAGAGGCACACAATGGCACCCCCCAACGGCACCGACGCAAACGGCTCTACCCGCCGTCCACTCACTCGCGGCATCTACGTCCCGACTGTCGCCTTCTTCACGGCGGACGAGGAGGTGGACGTGGCGACGACGGCATCCCACGCCACCCGGCTGGCCGCCACAGGCATCGCAGGCATCGTCTGCCAGGGCTCCAACGGCGAGGCGGTGCACCTGGACCGGGACGAGCGGAAGCTGATCGTGCGCACGACGCGCGACGCCCTGGACGCTGCCGGCGCCCAGTCTCTCCCCGTCATCGCGGGCGCCGGAGCCCAGAGCACGCGCGAGACGATCCAGCACTGCCGCGACGCCGCCGAGGCCGGGGCCGACTACGCCATCGTCCTCCCGCCCGCCTACTACGGCAGCCTGCTCACCACCAAGCACATCGTCGACCACTTCCTCGCCGTGGCCGACGCCTCGCCGCTCCCGCTCCTCGTCTACAACTTCCCGGGGGCCTGTTCGGGCCTGGACCTGTCCAGCGACACGGTCCTCGCCATCGCCGAGCACCGCAACGTCGTCGGCGTGAAGCTGACGTGCGGCAACACGGGCAAGCTGGCGCGCGTCGTCGCCGGTGCCAAGCCGGGCTTCTTCACCTTTGGCGGCAGCGTCGACTTCACCATCCAGACGCTGGCCGTCGGCGGCCACGGCATCATCGGCGGCACGGCCAACGTCGCCCCGCTGGCCTGCGTGCGCCTCATGAAGCTCTGGGACGACGGCAAGGCCGACGAGGCCCGCGCGCTCCAGGCCGTCGTGGCCAGGGGGGACTGGACCGCCATCCAGGGCGGGTTCGTCAGCGTCAAGGCCGCGCTGGAAAAGTACAACGGCTACGGCGGCAAGCCGAGGTTGCCGTGTGTGCTGCTCGAGGGTGCTGCGCTGACCAAGCAGGTCGACGGCTTCGCGGAGCTGGTGGCTGCCGAGAGGGATTTGGAGGCTAAGAAGTGAAGGATGGAACTGGGGCTGTTACTTCAGATTACGTAGCATTTGCTTTTACTATGGGCTTCTTCCTCATTTTTTGAGATAATGCATAATCCAATGATTGGCCATTTTATATGCTCCATCGTGAATACTGATTTGTACTCTGTTACAGCCTTGTATGTTTCCGTTACTAACTTTTTTGTACAAATTCAATCCCATCATCAAGATATTTCCCTTCGCCAAGAATTTACCCCTGAATACCTTCAGGCGCCAGACTACTAATTCCAACCTTGACAAGCTTGTCTCGGTCTAATCTTACAATATTCCCTCCCTCTCAATAACCCCTCTAACCCAGAACACGTTGAGCTTCTATATTGATGTTTGCACTGACAGAGAAATCAAGGCATACATACTCGTCTATGCGGCTTTGGGCAAACCCAAAAAACGAAAGTCACGACAACAGACGACTCGGCCACTGTCTCTTGCTGCCTATCACATCCTATTGACGGTGTGACACACAGACAGACACAACAGAGGCAGTATCACCGAACCCGTCACACATTCGCAATTGAGGTAGGACTATTTAAACTCTGTACTACGACGTGTGGCCCCTTCAATTGCAGTCCAATGTTTGGTATCACACTGACCCCCACGCTACTGGGAACAGCGGGTTCGGATCAACAGGAGGTCTACAGTCTCTATTCGTACTACCGACTTCGGCCCCAACCATTATTCTGCATGTGCCCAGTGGTAAAGGGCAACCGCCAATTTCTTGCAATAAAAAAAGCCGGCGGCGTCTTTCCAAGTCAAGACTTTTTTCGGTTACACAAACCCAGTTGTCGACAAGTATCCGTTGTAGATTTGCAAAGATCAATAAGTGTAATTTCATCGGTTGTTTGCTCTGGTTTAGTGAGAGTCTAGCTATCTATGAAATAAAAGCTACGGCAAGGGTAAACATAATCTTTGATCACGACGCAATCCCCTGGCGTTGAACATAGCCGGAACTGGAGAGGGAAAAGCAACGACGAAATGGATGAAAACGAGAACCCCCGTTGCAAAAATTCCCAAGACGCGAGGATACAACGTTCTTGCTCGTGTGTTGACCTCTTCCTTGTGCCTTGGTTAGGTCACGTCTTTGGCTGTTCTTCTTCCTCCTGGCCCACTACCCGAATGACTGTCTTCCTCTTTCAAATGCAGCGTAACTCCGTATGCAGATGCAGTCTAAAAAGAAGAGATTCCAAAGCAATGCAGAAATGAATGAGAGAACTCCAATGCGATAAATAAAGGAAAAATATCATCGATATATTCTGCGGCTTTTACAGCCAACAAAGCGGTAAGTTGCTTTGTGTGTTGAAATGGTTGATGGTGCATAGAACAAGGAAAAGGAAAAGGTCGCAACGCATGGCACTTCTGTCGTAAGTGGCTTAAATCGACGCATATAAAGCAGCAACAGTCACATGCCCTCAAGCCGACGATGCCTCGTTGTCTTCATTGTCCGGACCACAACTCCAGTCAAGCGGCATCTTGATCCAGAAGTCGGCCTCGTCAACCACGGGGTCGAACCGTCTGGATGTCGGCAGGTGGAACTAAAAGTCTGACGGCGGGTATCGCTGGGCTTGGAGTTGTTGCTGTTGCTGCATTCGTGGTTGTTGACGTCGCTGGTCTTCTTGTGGCCAGCTGTTCCTCATCTGTCCATTTTTCTGGAAAGACTGATGCCAAGGAGGCAGGGAGTTGCTACTGCAGTGATTGCCAAAGAGCGGTTGGTTTCGTGATTGTGGTTGGAAAGGGACTGGCTCGCGGCGTCGGTAGTGCCCATCCCAAGCCGCTCGAGGTGCTGCTGTTGAACGGGCTGCTGTGTCAGTATTGATGCGGTTCGTCAAGAAAAGCTCAGTGCTCAGCTTTGTCGTTCATCGAAAAACTTACAGTTATCAACATAGTGCCCCTCATCCCGGCCAACCTGCAAAGTTGCGAATCGGTTCTCTAGGCAATGACTTTGCCAAGCCCCAGCGCCGCTGGCTCGCTCCTCGAAGTCCCCATAGACATAATTACCACGCCTCTGGTCGTGCGTCTCGCCACTGCCACTGCTGTCGGTATACTCCAGACTCTCGTGCGAAATTCGTCGCGCCCCATGTAGATAGGATGGCGAATCGCGGCTACCCGCGAACCGCTCCTGCGCGCCGGGCCACTGTGGCATCTTCATTGGAAACCCAGCGCTGCTACTGTTGCTGCTGGATGTTAAACCATCTCGAGAGTCTCGGCGAAGTCCCCAGTTGCCTGCGCTTGGCGATGACGGACGGATATAGCGTTTTGGGTGGGGTGCTCGTTTCTCTATCTCAGCGTTGCTGTAGTTATTTCCAAGTCAGTCAGTGCTCCAGAAGAGAGGATAGGGCCAGAAGCAGAGAGTTGTTGGAAGTTGGATATTTTGTAGATGAAACTCTGCAAGCAAATGAAAAGCTCACTGTCTCCGTCGCGCCTCCCTCATCTCGATGCTCTCCTCTTCCATGACCCCAGACCCGTCTGAATCCTCGGGCCAACCCCAAGGACTCTGGGGATGTCCCATTGGAAACCGGTGAATCTCAGCTAGCACGTCCCGGCTAATGCGCATGTGGCGTGGGTCCGGTTGCTGGCCTGAAGAGGCGACTTCGCTGGTTTCGGGCCAAATCCACGATCGCCGCGGGTCGTCTGAACTTTCGTTGCTTGGATGTCTCGGAGGTGTCGGTCTCTGTTGCTGGTGTTGGAGTGGAGCGTACTTTCTGCTGTCGGCTTGCTCCATGCTGTGCTGGAACCGTGACTGCTGGTCCTGAACTTCGCGGTTTTCAAGGTTCCGATGCCGCTGATGAAGGTGAGGTTGTGACTTGTTCTCGCCCGTTTGCCAACCTTGACGCCCATGCTGTGGATAGTCCCTCGCAACTCCATAAGATTGGTCACAAGTCGACTCACCCCCACCCCACCCAGGCCGACCACCAAACGGCCTCGCGACCGGTGGCGCACTCGACGGACTCTTTTGGTGCTCCTGCGCCCTCACTCTCCCCTCAATTGCACCGACACCACCACCACCTGCCAGGCACGACCTCGTCTCCCCACTCACATCCTCCCTGTTTACCCTGAGGCGGCCATCGACGATGAGGTCGGGCGCCTCCTCACGGAGCCATCGGATGCTGCCCGGGTCTCCCTCACCGGGCCGCCAGTCCGGAGTCTGGTAGTGGGCGACGACAAAGTATCCAGACAGGTCTGGGACGTACCGGTAATAGCGCGGGTCTGGTCGCGTCAGCGTCGCGAGCCGTCGAGGGTTCCAGCCTGGGCGCCAAGGATCGTCGTCTGTCCGGGGGTGTTCCATATCTGGTGGTGTCTTTGGGTGACGGATGATTGGTGACTAGTTGCAAGATCTAGATTGTGAGTCAAGGCTTCAAATCAAATATTGTCACTTTTGGTTTCCTTGGGGAGAATAGATGATGAGAGCAAGGTGATCAAGTCAGGGCATGTGGTGCGAGGGGCATACACACCTCCAGGCAACTAGAAACCCATGGAGATCCGGCGAGAAAGAAGTCAACTGATGCTCCTATCACCTTGATCTGTCTCGAGAAGCAAGGTATCTCCACTTTTGGCGATTGATGATGAAAATGCAAGAAGGCTGAGTGCACGAACGTGACCGAGATGCGAGTCCGGGCATCAGTGCCCAGGGCAGAGCGAAACGAAAACGAATGGACCAGGTAGAAAAAGAAAGTGAAAGAAAGAAAGACGAACCACCCAAACGAGCGCCTGCAAGAATGCAGTGTTGCCTTCCCAGGCAGGTTCAGAAAGTTGGTGGTGAACAAAGGGCGAAGTGAGTCGAGGCTGAGTGAACCGCCGGCCTGCATCTCTTTGTGGCAGATACCTGCTTACACCTTACCGATGGCACGTGCACCCATAACCAGTCTGTCGGTTCTCCAAGCGTGAAGGGCAGCTCCGTGTGGATGGGATAGAAAGAATTCTGCTTTTGCGGAGGCTGTTGGTTGGCCAGCTAGAATGGGCGGTCGAAGTACACAAACTTATCGACGCACCCGAATCTTAATTTCTTCCGTATATCCTTCAGAGCAAACAAGCCCATCGACCTCCTCCCAGAACCAGACCCCCACCCTTACATATTGATATCTAATACGTACCAATTAGTGGTTGTAAATCGATTGTCTGCTTCTGTCGAAAACAATGCAGTCATTAGGTGTGACAACAGTCAAACTTCATCTTAATGCCCGGGTCCAGTTCCAAAATGACCTGCTTTTGTTGCTCTCCATGCTCATGGCCCGATGCCAAAAAGAACAAGAAAGAAACAGAAACGAAACGAAACAGAATGAACGGGCCAAGATGCATCAAAATGACTAATTACCGGCATTCCAAGACGATTAGTCTCTCCGGCAAACAGAGATCCGCAAATCCCAACGCCTACCACTCGAAGTAATGGAACCACCTAAAAACTCCACGACCCAAGAAAAAGCTAGGATGAGCCCAGAATCAAAAAACAAAATACAAGACTATATAAAGTGACAGTACGCTGTTGCTTAGCAGGCTAGCAGCCACCGACGTCCACTACTCAATGCCAGCAAATCAAGTCTGAACATAATCAGACCTGATGAATCCCCAGACAACCCTATCACTTCGGCCGCAGGTCCGTGACATCAAAATCTATTTGATCTGACATGTACACATGGCTGACTGGGTGCAGAGCAGTCTTGTAGATTTCGCTCTCTGGCAGTTCATGCTGGTGGAACGTATTCGTGTGGGGACACCGCAACACGTGCGGGAGGCCTGGAGGGTCTGTCAAGCGGAAAACTCCAAATCTAGGTGGCGATCATGGTCGAGTCAGTGTGTGATAAAATGGAAGGACTTGTTATCAAGGCAGTGTACATACTCGTTGTATTTGGGTGCACAGACAATTGCTACCGCCTCGGGCGAAATGGCCTGGTAGCTCGCGTGGGTATGCAAATCCCTCGAGCTCATAAAACACGTCTGCGTCGGATGCGTGTGTATCCAGCCAATTACTATCATGTTCTCCTTGTCGCAAAACTCGAAAATCTGGAACTCGTCTTCCGTCTCGCATGTGTCCGAGGTACAGATCTGGTTAGGAATAAGAAGAGCGGCGACAAATAGCGCGTTATTGATCGGCCTCCCGCAGATGACGCCACAAAGTTCTAGCCCTTGTCTAGTGTTCGGGGCTGCTATTTCGAGGAATTTGTCCTTGAGGTAACGCGGAACAAAGATGGGTCTTAGAGGTTTCCCGGCTTCTGTGTAGCCAGCCGGCAAGAATGTTATGTTCTTTCGCTTGGAGAGTTCGTTCACCGCCCGGTCCACAGAAGATACCGAGTTTTGACCGCTCCTGTCATCTGGCTGGTCTAGAGTCTTGGGTGGAAGAGTAGGAGGGGCACGCCCCGCTTCAGGAGCTTTTCGTGGTATTGGAGGCGGAAAGGGCTCTAATGGCCTGTGTTGAGAGCTTGGGTATTGCTCTTTTGGTGGTCTTGAAGGTGCTGGTGCTGTCTCATATGAGTTATAATTTAACGGCCTCGGTCTCGAGACTGAAGGGTAGTTGTAGTGCTGTGAGGTCGGGTTCGGGATAGGGGGCCGTGATGATGATCTCGAAGCTGCGCTTGGTGGTCGGTTATCATTACGGCTAAAGTCTCGTACCACGGCTTCCGAGTCTTGTTCGTTGGGCCTATCCAGCCTCCTTCGAGTCTCCTGAATCTGGCGTTGTATGTCGTTGCGATCGTCAACCATATTACGTGGGCCCATTCCCCTCCGGGCATCCCAGTCTTCCCAGACACCTCCACTGCGACGGACTTGCTCCTCATATTCCGACACTCCGGCCTGACGAATCGAGCGCCTAGCCGCGTCTCGCCGGATGTAATCATCCTTGGCCAGCCGCACAGCCAGCTCCTGGTTGTTCCCAGCGTCCAACAACTGGGCCTGAGTAGCGTTGTTCCATGAGAGCGCCGGGTCCTGGGCCGCATACTGGTCATACCTGCTGTCGGGAACGGGCCGGTCTTCGATTTGCCCTGTCCTAACCAGTCTTTCCCATTCGTTGTACGCCTCGTTGATATGCCTCTTAAGATCCTCCAGCTCCGAGATAATACGGGTCAGTCGTTCTTGTAGGGGCTTTATCAGCCTGCGACCGTCACGAGTGTGGGCCGATGGGTGTTCGGGAAACTTTTTCAGGACTAAAGAGCAGTGGCGAAGCAGGAGGAGGTATGCTTTGGCAAAGTTGCCCTCTTCTTTGTAAATCTCGCCCTGTTTTGAAGCTCGGTTAGTTATGTTCATGGAAAGCTTCAGCACCCGGTGATGTAATGACAGGACCTACCTCACGGTATAGAGTCTCGGCTGCACCGACCCATTGTTTCAAGGTAATGTTGGTATTAAAGTCAAACTGGTCTGCCTGCTCCACGATTTCGGCAATCGTCAATGGCCGCCGGCGCGGGCGTGGCATCATGCGAGCTTCCATGGTTGTTTTTGAGTTGAAGTCGCTCAATGTTAAAAAAGTATCGGTGTTCGTGATCAGTGTAGAGGTGGCCAAATGTGAGTTCCCTCCAGGTAGTCAATCAGGAAGTCGTCCTTGACAGACCGACAACCTCAGGGACTAGTTGTCTCATGAAGCATGTGCTTGCGCTGGTGAAAGCGCGCCACAAGGCTACAGGGTCGTAAAGATGATTATTTGCGTGTTGGCATTAGTAGGATGAGCAATTTAGGTCGCTGAAGATCTTTGTTTTGTTTTTGCCTCGTTAGGTGTTGGTGTAGTCGTGAATCTGCTTGGGTGTGCTTGCTTTCTTGTCGTTGAATGCGAAGTGTCAGGGATCTTGGGACCCCGCGTCAGATCGCTCCAGTGACGTGGATGGGGTTGAAACGGGCAGGCAATTCGTTGCCACGGTACGCTTTATTATTGAGCAGACGCGTTTCTTCAGTAAGCCGCATGTGCCAGGTCCAGTCATATCCACACAGTAGCATCTACACTGTATCAATAGATTCGAACTCCATGACTACCTACGCTACTCACCGGAGATGCCTTCTGATAGTGAGAGAAACTGGACGCGAATCTTGTTATAGCTCAGTTAAAAGCACTGACTGGGCTCCCGCTGGCATGCAGTATTTATAAGCTTTGCTACACATGCACCATGACCAAATTCGGGTGAAGAAAGGTGAATTGATTGTTAACATTTATCCTATGCCTCGGTATGAGTACAGTTAATTGATTACTACATTAACTGTATCGCAGGGGCCTCCGTGGGCAAGTGCCTGCTCAATAACACAGTTTGTCTGCCGTTGCTGGTGCATGGTGAGAAGGGTCTGGCTTCTCCGCCAGGGCCACATATTCAGCCTGGCGCAAGCCAAGACACCGATGTCAAAGTCTTTCTTACCATCCAGTATCCCAAAACCTAAACATAGTCTTTCCAATGTCCGCAACCCCGAGATTTGCATCCATGTACTGAGAAATGTCATTTTTCATGATAAGAAATTTGCCATCGGCATCGCAACTCCGCCGTCTTCCTCAGCGCCCAGTTCGGACTGCAGATTTCGGATAGTTCAACAAACTTTCCTTATCCATCCACCCCAAGGCCCGTCCGTCCGTAGTACCCGGAGCCATGACGGAACCAACTTCCCAACGCTTAGGTCCAATAAATGCGCTATTAACGCCACCCTTCACCGTCTCCAATCTCCGCCCACATGCAGAGAACTCTTTGGGTTGTCGTTGAAGCTACTACCATCGCGGCCTTGCTCTTTTGTAGTTCTTCAGGCCGCCCTGCAGCTCCATCACACATCACAACTAGGTTACTGGGAGTGATATACTGGTTCAGAAAAATACGAGCATTCCAGCTCACCGCCTATATTATGCCTGAACAGCTTGTTGCTGCTGTTGGGCGCTGGTCTGGACCTGGATTATCTCTCCCTTTTTCTTTTCCATCTTGTCCTGGCCGTCGCTTATCTGCTTCTCTAGCCGCTCACTGCCACATATGTTAGTAACTTGACGTGTGTAAGGCCGATTATCTAGCTCATTCGGGGTAAAAAGAAAAAGAAGAAGAAAACAAATGTGAAAAAGAAGGGACAAAAAACCTACACTTCATTCTTGATAAACTCGATCCGCCCCTTGACTGTGCTATCAGCCTCGACCTTGTCCTGCTTCAGGAGTACCGGACCAGTAAGCTTGTAAATAGTCTCGCCATCCTTCATCTTTTCGAATTCCTAATGGTAGAATCCAGCAAAGACCGTCAGTGATGAACCATGAATCGCTGGGTCGCAATTTTGTTCATTCTTTTATTTTTTTGCCCAACCCTACCTTTTGCACGCCAAGGTTCTCTTGCAGCTGAGCCTCAAGCTTTTGCCTCGCCTGGACCGCCGTGTCCAGCTCTACTCCCGCGAAAAGAAAAAAAAATTGGTTCGTCAGCAAGAAAACCCCTCCACTGCGCAGACAAATTCTTCCTCAACGGGTTTCCTCACCCGACTGGAGCTTTTTGTAGTCGTCGGACAGCGACTGCAGCTTTGCTTGTATTTCGGCCATTTTGGGTAGCTGGGGTGTTTTGTCGACGGCGACCAAGTTGCGCAGGTTGATGGCGGGGTCCAGCGGTGTCGTAACGACAATTAGGTTGGGGGAAACGATCCACCAGTCGTTGTGAGCTTTCGGGTGATATCACGTGGTGCCCTGTTCATGGGCAGTATCTCTCAACTTTGATGAACGATAATTGTCAAGTAGGTAGAAATATCAGATTGATAGCCAAAATTGCACCTACATATCCATTTCGAATTGCAGATTCTACTGACAAAAATTTGCTGCTCTTCACTTATTGAATGTGCGAAACGGCCGTACTACGTCTTGGTGCTGCTCACCTACCCTGCACGCAGCACGAGCTAGTTGTTCTCAAAACAAACAAATTATCTTGTCCTAGTATAAATTTGAGGTCACTCGGTATCAAGCATCTCGTATATTACTTCAAGAAAAAGACAAAATTGCATGCAGTTCGTTTGTGTACTCCGTGCCATCACTGCCACTGGTTCATGCTGCCAGTCCACAGCGTCGTTTCAAGATAGCTCGTGCCCGACGGATGGCCCTATCATGTCATGCGAAGTGCCTCACTGTCGGCGTCAGGAAGCAATTGTCGCCAACAGAATAAAATATCAGCTAATTTTTTTGTTTCCTCCAAGTCTCAGGACGCAGAGCTTTCGATCGAATGTAAAATTTTTGTCGTGACTGAATTGTTTGGTCCGTGTTGAATTTTTGTGTCGTAGATATCAATTGTAAAATAAAGACTTCCGTCGTTTTATTTTAGCCCATCCTCTCTGCCACATCTTGATGCATCTGCACGTTTAGATAGGAATGAATAGGTACAGCAACTTGAAAATTCTGTCAATTTGTGAGTAGGGATGGCAATCTGGAATTTTTCAAACCTCGCACGCAACTATTATCTTTCGTAGTATGCACATAGAATACCTTGTGAAGGGACGTATCACACTTGATGCATCCCTACGCAAGCATCTCATCAACAACCACCCACGAAATAGCCTTTTACTAGATCAACCAGATCAACAGCCAACCCACAAATGATCCCAGAGCAAACAACCAAATCAATTGGCAGAGGCCGAAGCTGTACCTCCATCAACCAGCTAGGACGATTACACGAAACTGCCAGCCGGACCTGTAATAAACTGGATCAATGACGTAACACATGGATCAGAAGTCGATGACGGCGTGGATGGAGCAAAACAGATCGCTCGAAAAACAGACGAACGAGACGACTGAATGCAAAGTATTAAGGCATCGGAAATCCCCTATCTCGGACCCAAGTTGCTGGGAATCTTTTCCTCATTATCTTCCTGTGAACAATCTGATCCGAAACTCACTACCAAAAGACAAACAACACATCAAACCAAAACCCAACCTACTCCCAACACAAAAAACCAACAACAGTCAAGATGGTTACCGGAAAGGTAAGAAACTGGCTAATCTCCCAATTATCGAAGAATCTGAACGCCTATCTCTAACACTGGCTACTTCTCCCATATTACAGAGCGCAGGTGACAACCTCATGATGGACGGCGACCAGCACACCCACCACGATCAGTCGTCGACCCACCCTGAGCCTCTCAAGGCGGGCGAGCAGTCGTCGCACCACGTCCACGGTATGCATGCTGTCCTGAATCATTTCATTTCCTTGTGCTTTTGCTGTACAACTTCCAGACGGAATTACTGACACCTGACGAAAAAGACCCCAAGGACCAATACAGCCTCGCAGACCGTGCCAACAAGGAGAAGCTCGAGGAGAAGGAGGCCAAGAAGCAAGAGCAGAGGGAGAAGGACATCAAGCCTACAGATATCGCCGAGTCGCACGGCAACAAGCCTTCGCGCGGCGCCCAGGTCGATGAGATGCTGGAGAAGGAGGATGAGGAGCGACTGAAGCAAAAGGCTGAGAGCAAGTCGGCCAAGAAGCACTGAGAATTTCAATGAGTCGAGATATCGCATGGGATGAGCATCCAACGCGAATAATATTAGCATGCAATAATTGGCGTCAAGGTTTAGTTAAAGAACCATCAGCATTGGGCTTTTCTCAAATTGACCCACATCATAACATCATGACCCCACTAGTGAACATGAACGTGACTACAGCACAGGAAGATATTGTGCACACATTAAAATGCTCGGCTCGAATGGATCGATTCACTACGGAATACGCCGAAGCCCTTTGGGTCATCGTGGATATCTCTGAGTAGCCCTAAATGTGGGCAGTCCACCATGGGTTTGAAGTAGCCGCAAAACAAAAGCAATCCCAGAAAAAGGTTGACGCCAGCCTGTCCATGATCCCTAAAAAAGATTTTTGCCCCGTCATGCCCCATTCATGCATGCAGCCTCATAATGGCGCGAGATTTTCCCGCATTTCGTTCATGATCCGTCCTTCACATCCCATCTAAGAGGTCTTAGCGCCCTGGGTAGGAGTGATCTTCTTGCCGTCCTTGTTGTAACGGACACGAGGGGGAGGAGCACGGTTGCGGCGTCCCTCACGCGAACGAACACTGTGAAGATGTTAGCATTGTACTAGTCAAGTCTAATAGGCGCTGAAGGCTGCGCAGGAGACGACGAGTCTTCTCTTCAATTAAGAGCCTATGTGATTCTTCAAGAATTCACGCAGGGAGGGTGACAGCAGGCTGCGATAGCTCTTGCGTCAAGACCTCAAGATGACCAAAGGACTTCGTCGCCAGCATCCTAGCGCAGCCCACAGGCCGCCATGGTGCAAGGGGAGGGAGGCCTAAAGTTCGCCAAGGTTCGTCTCTAGCCCTACATCCAGAAGTGTCTCGTAGCCCTGGGGAACAGAACCACAAGAACACTTCCGGAGTAGCTGTCCTTCCCTTAGGGGACAAACACGTACCGAACGATCTTGCCGTGGATGGCACAGCTCACGCAGTACTGCAGCTTGAGGTACATCTTGGGAACGACATATTCGGCGAAGACCGAAGCGTCCGAGATATCACCTGAAGTGTCGGGTTAGTGCGTGTCGCAGGTGAGCGGAGAGAGGGTTGATAGCGTACGAATAGCAGCAGACTCGACCATGTTGCGGATGGTGAATCTCTTGATGGCCTTGTCCTTGGGCGTGCATCGCGAGCAGTTGGAGCAACGAATGGGCTTGACGTGGCCACGGCCCTTCTTGTTGCGTCCGCTATAGAGTGAAAATATCGTCAGCAAAACATGCCAGGATTGCAACGGATTGCAAACCGACACAATACTAACTTGTTCTTTCTCTTCTTAGGCATTTTGGCGGCTGTGGTGAACTTCAATCACTTGCTGAGGTGAAAGAAATGAAGTTTGAACTTGTGGTTTGGGAATTTGAGGTAAAGTATCGAGTCGAAAAGTGGATTGTGCCCCGCTGCTTATCGCTTGAAGTTGATATCACCCAGTACACTGAATTTAGCGGCAAGGCTCGAAACCCTAGCACGTGACTCGGGTGAGTGCGGCGACTGCCCCGTTTGCCAGGCCCATCAAACTCCAAATCGCCGCCGCAAACTTGTGAAATTTCTAGTTCCCCTCTCCCTTTCTTCCATCAACGAACAACTTTCAGATTGCTTAGGACGGGAATCTTGATTCTCCAGGTATGTCTGATTGATTGCTTCTGTTGCTTGTCGCCTGCTGCTTTGCGCTTTTCTATTCTCTGCGAGTTCTTTTTGTCGTCAATGTTCTGTTTCTAGAGATACCCGACGGTCGCGGCAACTTTTTGTTGCATGTGTGGCAAGCCAACTGGTTGATTTTTACAACATTATCTCTTTTTGCATTTTCACATCGTGTCCCCCAGCAGCAGCGCGACAAGCAGCAGACAGCACTGCTACAACCTACTCGCGCGCAATTCTAACATTGAACCCAAAAGCAGGCAATCATGCAGATCTTCGTCAAGACCCTCACGGGCAAGACTATCACCCTTGAGGTGGAGTCGAGCGACACCATCGACAATGTCAAGTCCAAGATCCAGGACAAGGAGGGTATCCCCCCGGACCAGCAGCGCTTGATCTTTGCCGGCAAGCAGCTCGAGGACGGCAGGACCCTGTCCGACTACAACATCCAGAAGGAGAGCACCCTCCACCTCGTGCTGCGTCTGCGTGGTGGTGGTAAGAAGAGGAAGAAGAAGGTCTACACCACCCCCAAGAAGATCAAGCACAAGCGCAAGAAGACCAAGTTGGCTGTGCTCAAGTACTACAAGGTCGACGGTGATGGCAAGATCGAGCGCCTCCGCCGCGAGTGCCCCAACGAGACTGTGAGTAGCCAGATATGTCTGTTGAGTTTTTCTCACACCTTTGCTAACTCATCATACAGTGCGGTGCCGGTATCTTCATGGCTGCCATGCAGGACCGCCAGTACTGCGGCCGTTGCCACCTGACCTACGTCTTCGACAAGAAGGACTAAGCTGCTTTTGATTGCAAAGGATGACGAACTTGTTTACGGGAGAAAAAAATGGGATGGGCACGGATACCTTCGGGGCAGGCACCAGACATTGCCGCCCTTTCGTTACTGGCGTTTGTAGCATAGGCCTCTTTTTCTTCATTGGGGCTCTGACTGGCAATCAATACGGATTGGGATCTTGATGAGATATGAACACTGTTTTCCATGGATGCCTGTGATTCGGAAGTTTTGTGCGAATGATGTGCCCTGCATGTGCGCGGGCCCTCGACGACCCCAGTATATACCCTGAGATTGTGTCCAAGTCGTCTTTTATCGCTGCGAGATTGATTGGTATAAAACAGACTATCTAGCTTAGCCTACTGATTCGGAAACCCGCTCCTCAGGTTGTCATATTTAGTCTGAGGATAAGCGAGACAATTCTCCTGATGCTTCAAACCATTCGGTCCACCAAAAACATCGACAACGTTGCCAATCAAGCTCTCATCTCCCTGTTTGTCAGCGCTGCTCTCCCACCACATGGCACCGCCCAGACCCCTCTCCTTGATGAACTCGGCCTTCCTCCTGGCCAGCGGTACCGTGTCGTAGGTAACCATGTGCCTAGTGGCTGGATCATACGAGTATGTCGCACCTGCCTCCTCATCGAACCGCTCCTCTGCCCCGGGGAGCGGCAGCGCCTTGTAGTCGTAGACGCCCTGCTCCCAGGACCCCTGGCCGACTCCCTGGAACGGCGCTCCAGGTCCGTCCGTGTTCTCAAACGCCCGGCCGTAGATGGGCATGCCCATGACGATCTTGTCGAGCGCCACACCCTGGCTGGCGTAGTGTGCAATGGCAGCGTCGGTATTGAATGGCGTCGATGCCGGGTTTCCGTGGCTGGGGAAAAGGTTCGCCTGATGACCGGCGGTCTGGTCCCAGGATCCGGCGTAGTCGTAAGCCATCAGGTTCCAGAAATCCAGTAGGGGATCCATGCCGGCGATATCCATCTTTTCGTAGTTTGACGCGCCGGCTGGGCACGCAACCGTCAACTCGAAATGGTAGGGGTTTTCGGCGTCGACCGAGTGCGCGTAGGCGTCGAGCTCCTGGCGGCAAGCTTGCAGCAGGGCCACTAGGTCGGCGGCCTCCTGCGGGTTCTGGGGGTACTCCCAGTCGATATCGATGCCGTCAAAGCCGAGCTGTCTGACGAGCTCGACGGCGGTCCTGGCAAAGTGTGACCTACCCTCCGGCGTCGAGGCGGGCGCCCTGAAGTTGGAGGAATAGGTCCAGCCACCAATGGAGAGGAGGACCTTGAGGTTGCGGTTGGCCTTCTTGAGGAGGTTCAGCTGCTTCAGGCAGCCGTAGAGGTTGGTTCCCTCGTCGTTCCACGAGTCACCCTCCCAGTGGATATCGGTGTCAGCCCACGTGTCGGTCAAAAAGACCTCTCCGGAATCGGGCTTGACGTTGGCAAAAGCATACAGCACGTGGGTGAGCTTGTCGGCTGGTAGTTCCTGCGGCCTGTGTTTGCGGCCGTAGATGGCCCAGTTGACAAAATAGGCCACGGTGCGTGGGCTCATATTGCCGGTGTTTGGGTCTGGTGTGGAGGGAGGTGGAGGGGATTGTGATGGAATGTCAAGACTACCGTCTTTGTACGGTGGACCCAAAGAAATCAGGTTAGTCGTGATGCCGAGGAAGAGGGTGACTATCAGGACGAAGGATACGACCGTGAAAGGGATGCTGCGGAATCTTGAAGCAGGCATCAAGTCTAGTGTTGTGCGGGGTGATGTGATTTATGTAGGTACTGTATGCAAAAGAGAGGTATTGACCCGCACCAGACAGGCCGTTTGGCTTGGCTTCTGACAAGAGGTGAATGAAAAGAGGGCTCAGCAAAGAGGCAGTGACAGTTCCAGACTGTCAGGGCTGTGGAGATGAGAGTGGCAACCCAAGAAGTGACAACTGTAGGTAGTTCAGCAATAGCACTGGAGCAAGTATAGCTCTTGGTTACGTTGCCTTGACAGTTTTGTTTGTTTGATCAATTAAAGCTCCTGGGCAGCTCTTCCCAAAACAAAATGAATAAAAAGTCAACAACAATGGCTGGGCAAACAAGTAACAAGTCATTAAGTGTCACTTGGTAGCGGGACACTATATCGCAGCTTGCGCAGGTGTAATTTTGACACCTGAGTGTGGCTTGGGGTGTTGAAGAGCTGCAAGTTTGTGGCGACCAGTCGTCGTCATCGGCCCACTTTGACGCTCGAGGCAGGGAGCTCTTTGGCTGGAATGGCAATGTTGTTATTGATGCAATGAACAGTTTTGTCCGGTAAACGTTTCAATGCTAACACTCAAAAACAAAAATACTTGCTTGCAGTACGAGAATTTTATCCAATCGCTACAGTTTACGTACGTAAGGTTAGTTGGTCAACAGGTGTTGTTTGCTCGCCCACTGTACGTATCAAACAAACTGGAACTTGAGTGTCACAATGGAAGAGGGAAACTTGCAAGACTTGGTTCCACTCAGGCTTGCTAGAGTAGTACCGCCATTGGTGGTTTCTGTACACTGTAGTATCGCGGCAGGGCGGGGTGGAGAAGAGCTGGATCAGATCGGCATTTGGCCAAGACAGGGGTAAGCAGCCAGGCTGGCTAAGTGCGATAAGATAGCGTGATTAAAGATCGCATCGCGACTGAACGTCACTTTGTTTATTTTTTGTTTTTTTTTTGTTTTTTCGCACCGACGCTTGGCGGACCTGCAAAAAAAAGTATACGATATCGTTCAGGCAGACATGCCTCCACTAGTCATATGAATGCCCTCTCACTACATCCCAGCTCGAGACTCGCGGCATCGTACAGCATGTATGTGTTTGGCCCATTGGGTATACAATCAACATCAACGAATGAAGCCATCAGCTCACGCAAGCTCGTCCAGGTTTCGCACTCTACAGGGCCCTGCTCAAGCAGGTTCCGGATATTCTACTCCCGGCGGAAACCACCTCCTTCCCAGGTGACCGCGTCAATCCGATTAGGCACATGATCCGCAAGAGCTTCCGTCGCAACAGCCACGACACCAGCCCGCGTCTCGTCGTCTCGTCCCTGTCAAATGGCTACAAAGTGAGTCCTACAACGCTCAGATCAGATACTACGAAATGCGACACATCAGCCCGTCCATCGAGACAATCCATAATGACTTGACCAGCAGTGCTAAAGAAAAACAAAACCCCCCCAAACCCTATTAGTTCCTCCACCTCCTCGACGCCGCCAAGACGACCGGCAGCCCAGAACACAAGACCGTCGTCGACCTGATCCAGCGGAACACCTCGCGCCGCAAACCGCCGACCCCACACCCGGAGCCCACGCCGGAGCCCCCGACCAAACACCTCCTAACCCGGCACCCGAACCCCAAATACGACCCGGACGAGTGGTTCGCGACCACCAAGCAGCCTCGCTTTTTCTACAGCCCGGCGGAGCGGCCCCGCTCGGCCAAGGAGCTCGGCGGCTCCGGCATCCGGCGCGTCCCCCATGTCGCCACCACGGCTTGTGACTACCCCTTCCTGCGTACGAAGAAGCCCCAGCCCATGAGCCTCGGCGTGTCGCTCTGGCGCCGGAGCCAGCAGAAACAGCGTTGGAGGACCCTTTGTATAGAGTTTGAGGGTGACGCCGCGCGGCTGGCACGGCTCGAGGACGAGTGGGAAGATCTCGTGGCCGGTGGCCCCGGTCTCGGTGCTGCCGCCGACGGCGGGGCGACGTTTGCCAAGTCCATTGCTGAGTCGCTCCTCTTTTTGAACCGTGTCGAGATCTTGGACAATATGGACAAGATGTATAGGGCGGCGGCCCTAAACGAGATTGAGGACAGGGAGAGGGAGCTCGCTAAAAAGGAAGCGGCTGCTAGAGAAAAGGCTGCTAGAGGTGAGAGCAAGGCTGGAGGTGTCAGGGGGAACATGCGTTTCACTCCAGGAGAAAAAAAGAAAGACTGGTCGTCTGGCTCAGCATCAGTGAGACGGGTTTTATGCCAGGAGCTGGACCGACGCACGGTCCCAAGGTACCGGTGAAAATTCACAAACTAAGCAGCGACAAAAAGGGTCGTTAGGATGGCCAATTCTAGCGGTGTCATTGAACGTTGCAAAAGAGCTCAACTGAGTGACTTGAATGGGTATTTATAAGCCAGAGGCTTTAATCTTGTACTAAATCATTAAAATAAATGTATATATCGGGTATAAGGCGTTTTGTTCATTTCATGCACCATTCTCATAAACATCAAATTCAAAACCTCATTTCATGATAGCGGCCATAAACGCCTTGTGTACGTTCTCCAGCCTAAAACCGGGCGATCTGCCCAGACAAGTTGTCGTCTCTGTCAATTCTGCAAAAGAAAAAGTTGTCAGTATACATTTGTCATGGTTGAACAATTCGAGGTTATGAGAGTAGTAAATATGATTTTGGGACTCTGAGACGGGCTTTGGTATTGTATGAGTCCAGGAAGTGGCTGGGCCATGTGCATATGAACAGAGGGCGCCAAAAAAAAAAAAAAAGGATGTGCACTTACTCTTGATAAAAATGTTAACGTCCAAAGTGATCAGCGTTGTCGTCGATCGACTCGTGTGGAACTGCGGCATCTGGGTCGTATAAGAGGGTATGTTCGGGTCTTGGTATGTTGTTGTTGCGTAGGAAATGGGCGCTCTCATGTTCGCGGCCCCCACAAACTGATTGTCAGGCAGTATGTATCTATCAAGAGCCGTACCACCACTGATGGTTTCTTGGCTGCCAGTGGGACTAACAACAATCCCGGAGTTCAGGTGTCCAGCTAGCGCGGGAGAATGTGTTTGTTCACCCAGCACTGGAAGAGTTGGTACGTTTTCTTCCACCCCGGGATGTGCCTGAGCTAAGAAGTGACCCATGTTGGTGACTTCCGGCATTCCCACATAGACTTGTCCTGTAAACATGCCCACAGATGGTTGTGACAGATCGTAAGCTGCTTGTTCATGTTGTTGTTGATAATGTTGCTGTTGTGGCTGTTGTTGATATTGTTGCTGTGGCGGCTGTTGTGTTTGATATTGTTGCTGCTGTGACTGTGGCTGCTGCTGAACCGTCGGTTTCTTGTTATCAAACAATGAAAAATCAATCTCGGCAGTGACAACATCTTGCCTGGGCAAAATGTGTATCCCCTTTTGACGGAGATAGATCTCTACCTCCTCGGCATCGTAAAAGTCTCCTTCATAGCCCGGAACCGAGATCCTCTGCTTTTTATCCATCTTCTCCCGACTCTCAGCAACGGGCACTGTAGGCGGACCAATCGGAAACCCACCACCTATACTGTTTCGCATCAAATCGACGGTCCCTTGGTTGCCTACCATTGCCCCAGGCATTGGCTGAAAGTGGGTCCCCGCTCCACCGAGGTTGTGGAAGGGAAACTCCCAAAAGTTGAGGCTCTGGTTCTCTTGTCGTTGGAGTGATCGCTGTAGGCGGTCGCGTATCATGTCTGGCGATTCGAAAGGAAGACAGAAACCAAAGACGCGAACCAGCGGGAGGGGTGGCGGGTTAGGCATCGAGATCAGCCTCAAGCCGCACTCGAGAGCGAAGCGCTGTAGGCGTCGGCCAAAGGTGTTTTCTGCAGGAGAATAACTCCGCGGCGGAGATGGCGCGGTTCCTAATGGGGAAGGGTTATACCCGAGGTCATAGCTGAGTTGATCGTCAGTGAACAGGACGGGAAAGCTGGCGTTTTCGTAAGTCGGCTGAGTGATGACCTCGAAGCCAGAGGTGTCGACGGAGTTTGAAGGCGCAGTGATGAGCTGTTGTCGCTGTTGCATGCCAGGACTGTGCCTCTCTGGGGAAGAACGGTATGGGAGCGGTGTGGCAAGACCATGTTGCGTGGTGGTCTCGTGAACAAAATCCGCACCGCCATATGTGTGCCGATCTTTTCGAGACGCAGGCTGCTGGGGGGTAGCAAACGCTGCATCTGGAGAGCTAGAACCGCTTCCCGACCGGTCCCTAGAACCGTCATCGTGATGCCTGGGGTTAGGAGACTTTTTACTGAGGGCCTGAAACTTCTCAGCGGCGGACTGCAACTGGGCCCCGAGTTCAGGGACCTGCTCAAACAGCCCTCTGGAGGCAGCAAATTCCTGCAGGGCTGCGAAAGCACTGCTCATCTCATCGTTGGTGTCCGCAAGGTCACGGACCTGCTGCTCCAAGGAAGAGATGGTGGTTTCCTTGCGGTTACGGTAGGCGCGCTGGGCGAGGCGTATTTGGGTTCTTCGGCGCTGTTTCGCAAAACGATAAAAGCAGTTAGTGGCCGGCTTCGAGTGCAAGGCAACACAAAAGCCACGAGAATAAAAACCTACTTCGGCTGCCGTCTCGTCATTCGCGTTTAGCCGCGGCCGTCCCCTTCCTCGCTTCTTGTCGCCGCCATCCTCAGGCTTGGTACTGGCCTCCCTACGACCGCGTTTTCGGGGATTGGAGCTTTCGCTACTGGTCGGCAGCAGGTTGTCATGTCCGCCATAACCAGAAGAATTATCAATAACGACCCCTTCGTTATGCCCTCCGCCCTGAAATGATGGGGAATTTGAATGCCCGTCGGGCATTTTGAATTGGATGTCGCCAAAATCAAATTTGGTGAAGGAAGGCGAGCGGGGCGGGCACCCGCTAGCTGGACTGTGGGGGGAGGGTCAATATCGAAATAGCCAATATCAGGTAAGCTGGGGAGCAGCTCGCAAGATGTAATCTTCAATTGGGTGAACTTGAGAGCTTGCGTTGATCGACGTCCTTTTTGATGAGCGACTATAGCTAATTGATGTATGGAATAAGTTAGGCTCTCAAGTGATGAAAGAAAGTAACGGATTCAGATAGGTAGCTTCTGCAGCCTTTGGTTTGCTCAAGAAAGAATTTGACACCTCGAAGGTCTTGCTTGGGATGGTGCAGGTGCGAGTGGGACACAGCTAGCTCTAAAAGCGGCAGGCCCCTTGGCCGGGGGGGGTTGGAATGCATTTTAGCGTGCTTTGGAGCTAACGGCGGCTGGGCTAAGGCAAAGTGGAGATGGTCTCTGGGAAACCTACACGGGAAAAGCCACTCCAGCGCCGATCTCTACAATTGTGCCTTGTTGTTGTTGTCTTGGGTGTCCCTCATCCGATAGACGGTAAGTTCCGATTTGAGCCCTATAACGTACCTTTTCACTGCGTAACAGTAGTATACAGCATTAGTGTGGAACTCAGACAAGGTCTAGCCTTTTTCTCTAATCGGGCCAGTCAGATCCGACAGCAAGCACAGTCGGCGTTTTGTTGTTTTTTGCCCTGTTTATTCCCAGTTCCCTGTCATATCTGTCTTTTAGGACCCATGTCAGTGCAAAATTAGAGGGGCGGAGCTCATCTGATATTCTGTGGTCTGGAATGATCAACCAGGTCTGGAAAGGTTTCCACGAGCTTAATGCCAAGTTTTAATCTAGATTCGGACTAGATTAGAGATGGGTCAAGACTAACATCAAACTGCAATCATGGGAACCTGGTAGATTTTTTTTTTTTTTTTTTTCGATGCAGATCTGTACTGTATTTTCAATGGTCGGCGAGTGAGTATCGCCGTATACCAGTGACGATATGCTGGTTCGATTATGGTCATGCTCCCACTAAAAAGGAAAAAAAAGTGCTCTGTAGCGATTGCATATATTGACAGTACGCAATGGCAAAGGGTTATTTTTCTCATCTTTTTCTTTTTCTTTTTTTCTTGATTTCCCCCCGTCTAGGTCTAGTTCCCATATGCCCAGAACAACAGCACAGATGAATGCCAAGAAGTGGTCGTTTCCGTCGCGTTCAACCACATCTAAGCACAATGTTTGGACCCTCCAAGTACTTAGGAAATTTCCGAATCGCATCAATACCGTGCAGAATATCACAGCATATCACAAGGTCGACCAACTCTCTACCAGAGCTTTTTTTTTTATCTGCATAGCAAACATGTTGATTTGGTGCAAGTCTATTTGCTTCTCAAATGTATCTTGATTCGATTGATTAGCGCCCTGCATCCCTGTATTCCTTGCCCAAGATAACACTCCTAGTCAGCGCTGCTCACTAGGCCCAAAGCAGATAGATGACGTTGCGAATCCGGGGATTAGCCGCCAAAGACGCCAAAGCCGACCGCCACCGTCCTCAGTTTGGCTTTGATGCTATGCCTGTCAAGGGACCTTTTAGGTCCATCAAGGGTTTTGCTTTATTTTCTTTTTACCTTAATTTGGCGTTTTCTTCTGTAACAAACTTCGGCAGCCCCGAACGTGATGGCTTGGCTGTTTTATGATGTTACTTCATACAAAGAATACCCTAAACAATTCATTGGTTGTCATTTGCTTGAAAATTAAATTCGATCACTTGCTGGGGCTACGATCTGAGTGATATGGAGCTGAGAACATAGAGTGTACCTGGGTAGTCTACCAGTACGTACCTTGGTCAGCTGAGACTCTAGCTCCGAAGATACGGTGTTGTGTATTTTTGTCACAGCTGAATAAATATTTTGCGAGATATTTGAGGACAGGTGGAAAGCCACCAGGAGTTCGGAAAGGGGATTCCGGGCAAGTCAGTTGAGGTCATTCGTTGTTAACTGATACCACAGTAAGGTGTACCTACCTAGGGACCTTGGGTATATAAAGGTGGGTACCTCAAGTATTGCATAGATGGCAATTCGGATGGCGTTGCCCAGGATTGTTGGGCCGCATTTTCAGTGCCCAATGGAGCAACGTCGTATTAATCACTCATGGAAGATAAATTGCAAGCAAAAAAAAGGCGGCCGATTTCCCTTCTAGTCAAGCATATCTTGCCGTCATCATTTCGGATCTTCCTCATTCTGCAAGACGATTTCGACAACCTTCATGTTCGGTCCTTCCCAGTGCTTCCTTGCCCACAAGAACCAGTAACTGACAGCCATAACAAGAACGGCCATATATACCGGGCCCGCGTAGTTCATATTGGCGCCCGTGACTGGCAGCGCATTGGGAAACGGAAGCCATATGACTTCCCAAATCGTGTAGAGCAGGGCGAATATGTTAATAGGCAACCCGAACTTACCGCAGCTCCAATCACCGCGCTGCAGGCCGCTGGAATTTGCAAGGCGGAAGTAGATGATGCAGCCAAGGCCGATGATGTAGCTGACATATAAGCTCATTGATGACAAGGAACCGATTGCGCCCAAGGCTATAAAAGCGTGGTCGTTTAGGAACAGGAACGATAAAAGCGCGATGATGAACGCCGTGCCAGAAACGGCTCGCATCGGTATGCGTGTTTTACCGTCGACCATGGCAAAGTATTTGGGTAGACCGCCATCGCGAGCCCAAGCCCATGTTAGACGCGATACTGATAAGAGATTGCCAATCGACGCGGCGACCATGCTAAAAAGCATGCAGGAAAGAATGGCTATAGACAATTTTTATGAGCCGGTAGCATAATTGATGAATGTAGCCAGGGGGCTAACGGATGTGAGAATGACGTCTATGCCAGGGAAAGCCGACTTTTCCAACGGCGCTTTTATTAGTACAACGCTCATACAACACGATTAAAGATTCCAAAGGATCGAATAAGCATACAATGGCAGGTGAACACGACGTACTCCAAATGTTATTATCATAATAAAAGCCATGACTGCGTTGGCCACAAAGCCCCAAAACATGCTTGAAGGCACGGCGCGCTTCGGGTTGCGCGTTTCCTCGCCCAAGTGGACGGTACTTTCGAACGCTACACATAGGGTCAACATCTTTATTCTCTTGGACTTTACACACACGGTTGCTGTCCAAGGGGCTTACCGATAAATAGAAAAAGGTTAGAAATGCTGCCGATATTATATGATACAAAGTCGCCCCAGCCTCCGGCAGTGCTCTTGGTTAAGAAGACATCCATGTCATTGCGCGGGGCCATGGTCCAGACGATGATAACGACGACGATGAATAGCAAAGCGTTTAGAATGCCGGAAATCGTTTCGAACAAAGGCACCACACGGAAGCACCACAAATTGACCGCTGTACATAATAAAAGGTACGCAAGGGTCATCAATGTGGTTTGCCAACCTGCTGGAACCCACTCTGGCTTTGCAATATTGATGATGCCTTGCAGAGTAATAACACCACCGGTTATGTTGCTTGCAAGCATCGAAACGTACCCTAACCACGTGGTCCAACCTTGTAACCAGGTAAGAAATACCTTTATGGACGGCGGTGCGTAGTTGAAGGTCCAATAATACTGAGCGCCAGCAATGGGTTGGATCGAGGCCAGCTCGGCAAAAGATGCAGCCTGACATGCTACGCCGGCAGCCACGAAAAAAAAGCTAAATAGCCAGGCACGAGGCCCGCCGTTGAGCATAACGAGATAGGTGTTGGTGCCGACATAGTACCATGCTCCGTACATGACCAAATTGAGAGCAAAGAGCTGTTTCTCGCTAAACAAACGCCTCGTGCGTGTTTGCTTGTAGTAGACGGACTCCTGGTCAGTTTCTCTTGACCCACTGCCAAGGTCCTGCATCAATATGGCTTCTGGAGCCTTATTGTTGACCTCCATTTTATGTATTACTGAGATCTGTAAGAGGTGTTCAGGGGCAAGAAAACATAGGCTAGCAGTTAAATGTTCAGGAAGAAGTTCAGAATTGGAAAGTAAAACATCCAAAAGCGTTCCGAGACACCAAAAGGACAAGGATGAACATCAGGAACAATTCATATTAGGACATTGAGTCTTCTTAGGACAAAAACAAACTCGCCGCTTGCTATGGGTTTCAGTGGGGTAAAAGAGTACACGCATGCGAACATCTGCAGGACAAGGGCATATTGGACGAACAGCATCGATTGCTGATGGAGGAACCACTGATTTTCTCTGGCATTGGCGCTGGAGATTTGCAAGACAAAAAGAGGCAATGTAACCCTGCGATTGGTCATTGAAGGAAAATAACGCCATTATCACCTCGGCGTGCATTAGGTTTTATGGACTTTCTGCAGTTTCTCGTCATTCTGTCAGCTTGAAGTATGAACAAGATTGGAAGCGAAAGAACCTATGTACGCTGGTGATGGGGTTTTACGAGATAACAATAGCATGGTCGGGAAAGAACTCTGGGAAATCAAGCACGGGTTGACCCCAAATAGCCCCTTTCGGGTCGACATATCGGTCGCTCAGATGAACCCCTGAGTCCCAAAATCGGCCGAGCAAGGATTGTACCCAAATAACTGCTCTGCAGGGCAGTATTGGGCCACCAAAAGTCCGGAGATGTTGAAAGCATGAAGCAGGGTTTATCAGCTAGTTCTAGAATTTAATTAAGCAAGAAAATGACTAGGCTGACGTTTACCTTGGATCGAGATTCGTTCTTGATTTCCCGACTTTGTCACCGGTGCGGCAATCTGCTGCGGGCTTTAGCGTCGGCCTGGGCCGTCCAGTCTAGGCGAAAAAAAAAAAAAAAAAAAAAAGGTCCCGCAAACTCGATAAAAGCACCCGAGTAACAGGACGCCTAAGCAATCAAAGTGCCCTCCAAGAAAAGACTGTACTAAAATACCGCAACGTTGCTATTCGCCAAAAGAATCTCGCACTTGCATTGACGGAGTTGCACCATTGATGGGATAACCACTAAAAAATTGAATGGAGACGGCGTTTGAACGGTTTGAACCACTGTGGTGGGTTCGAACAGGCATGTTGTGCTGTAACGGCGCGAACGTTTTTGGCCAAGACTTCAAGACGTCCATCTTAGCCTGAAGCATTTAGACCAGAATCTTGCTACGATCCAGCAAGCCAGTAAACAAAACCCAGCCAGGCCGTAGTAAGTAAGTCTTGGCGGACGCAAGAACTTATTAAGGGTTTCAACGCCCGAAATAAAAAATCACAAGGGAGAAATCCTTTATCTCGGGAAAGGTGGCCTAGGTAGCTGGTGACTGGGCTTCTCTGCGACCAGGCACCAATAGAACGCCTGACCTGGCGGCTGGGCGGTTCGCAGTAAAAATGGCTGCTTGGTGTGTGACAGCGCTAAAACAGCTGCGGCACAGTCATTCTGGCTTGGAATCGAGGCGCAGCTTTCTTTTTGGTCTAGCGTGTGTACTGGGCAGAGTAAGGCATGCTCGGCACGTGATTTCTCCTTTTGCGGGCGGTTCTACTCCACCCCCACATTTTCTTTTCTCCTTAACAAGAGTTTGCCAACTGCGAAACAAACAGATTGATTACTGTGGATGGTAAGCAGCCCGCAAACCCATAGTAATCTTGGGACTAGCAACACCGTCCTTCGTAGGCGGCATGCATAGCAAAGTTACCCACACCTTTTTGATATAAGGAAATGAACTTGGGCTTGATGACTAGACTCGTTCTCTTTTTGTTCCATCATCATTCTCACAGCAAGAGAATTACTGAAACATATCCTCTTTCCAGCTTCAGCCTCTTTTCCGCCTCATTTTGTGCTGACTGTTTCTTGGTCACAACATCCCACACTATTCCACAACACTACTCTTGTCAAATTTGATATATCCTCCAGTCCCTTGTGACGAGAGCCTTCCTTGAAACATTTCATCTTCTCCATCTTATCAACATCTTCTATAAATTCCTCAACCTTTTCACCAACCTACGAACAAACACGTTTGAGATTCCTGACATTACATAACAGCAGACGAACCGGCAACAAACAGCCGCCACCTAACAAACAAAATAGTTACAAGCTTACCATTTTTAGGCATCCAGAACCAAAAAAAAAGCAACAAAAATGCGCACTCAAACTTTTGCAGCCTTCCTCCTCACCGCGGCTCTGCCCGCCATAGTCGCAGCTTTGCCTACTAACATCCCCAGCACACAACTAACAAGCGTCCCCGCCATTGCTACCCGCAGCACACATGCCATCGAGGAAATTGCCCTGACCAAGAGGTCCGAGGACGGCGGACAGCCGGGTTACTTTCCAGACGAGGCCGACGCTCAAGACCTGGAAGATGTAGAGGAGGCCGGTCACGGGTTTGGCGGCGAGGAACCCGAGGAGCTCGAGGAGTCTTTCATGGACGGTGACCTGGATGACTTTGCCGGCTTTGACTTTTCTCAGTTGCAGGAGCAGGAGCAGATGCTTCAGCGCAGGGCAACAGACTCTAACTACGAGGGGCCCTTTACTGACGACACTCGAGATGAGTCAGGTGACTTTAACAACATTGACATATTGCAAGCTCGCTCCGATGAGTTGATTGAGGAGCCCGGAATCCCGTCGCGGTTCAGGAGGCGCCACGAAGGCCACGAGGGAACTCACGATGAGCAAGCGGGCACGATTGTGGATGAGGATGAAGATGACCAGCTGGAAAGGCGACAGCTCGACAACATCGCCGAAGATGACGACGAGGAACATGACGAGGGCGCGTTTGCCGGTCTTGACATGTCCGCCCACGCCGGCGATGAAGAAGATGACGACGATGAGGCCTCATTCGGGCAAGATGTTTATGACGGCGACGAGGCTTCGGTCGAGCAAGATCTTGATGGCAATGACGAGGCCTCAGTCGAGCAAGATCTTTATAACGACGACGAGGCGTCAGTCGGGCAAGATCTTGATGACGGCGACGAGGCTTCGGTCGAGCAAGATCTTTATGACAACGACGAGGCCTCGGCCGGGAATGATTACAACGACGCCGAGCTCTATGAGGACGACGGATCTGATCTTCAAAGGCGAGACGAAAACGAATTCGACGAGGACGTCGCCGAAATCCAAATTGCTAAGCGCGAGGTGTATGACGGCAGCAAGAAACAGGTGCCGCGGCCGATTGAGAGGAGGGTTGCCAGGTCATTCAGGGCGTGAGTTTTTTTTCTTTCTTGTTTTCATTTCTAGTATATTTCCTTGTTATATTTTGCTTGGGTTTTCTTTATATAATTAGCGGGCGTTGAAGCGGGCGCACTTGGATTTCTTTGCTTCTAGGCTTCTAGGTATTTGTTCTATTCCCACATCGTTTTCCATCACATTTTTGCATATTGAAGCGCACTTTGTGGTGTGACTGTTTCTTTCCAAATGGCATTGCTATCTTCCAGACTTTTCGTCTCAGGCCTCGCAGCCTGACTTTGCCGCGAACGAATGAATGTGTAGGCTGCTAGAAGATCCTGGTAATCCAACACTGCTCCTCTCCGAACTAGACAGTGAGTAAGCCTCTCCTGCCAAGTATTGAAAACAAGACCAGTCAGCTTACTCAACAGGGAAGCGTAAGCTACGTTGGCAAATCGGAACTGCCAGAACGGGGCAAATGTTAGACGTGAGAATTTCTTTTTTAATCTCCACTGGAGCATCTACTCCGATAAAGATTTATGGTTGGATCCAATTAGGGATACTCCTGATACCACCTTTTTTTTCTCACCGAGGATCAAATGTGACCCATATGCTTACGTTTTGATCGGATGACTGGGGGCGTCCATATCATTCCGGGTCTTCGGAGATACTTTATTGGGTTAGTTCCAGGCCCGGCAGTGCAATTAAGCCATGCCTTGAGCTGGTGTATATTCCACCTGACGTGGGTACAGCTCCTTGCTACTTTATTTATTTTCCTATCACCGAAAACCCCAGCGTCCACCTATTGCTGCAAAACGTCTCTCGTGTTTGCTTAACAGTAACTACCCAAACTTTCATATCGGCCTGCACGCGTGCCCGTCCCTATTTCTGCGGAATCTCCCTTGCATCGGAAACTTTGAGCATATGGTCTCTGTCACTATATTCCTGCCTTTAAGCCGCGCCAACTGTGATATGTGACAGAGGCAGGTTACTCGAGCCAAAAAGCACGTTGCAAACGATAATTCGGGATCCGGCATCTGCAAAAAAAAAGTCTTGAGTCCAGACTCAAAGAATAGCCATGACCGGAAACAAGATGGCAGATGGCAATTCGGACGTTGGCAATACATTGCCGTCCAGCACCGCATCGTCGACAGCTAAAGAGCAGAAGCATCACCCTGGGCCACGGAGAGTCGCCTCCTCTATGCTGGGTCGTCTGTGTCCCGTGTTGTCATCATCAACAGCGAGAGCTCCTCCACCAACCGGACTAGAGAACGAAACCGAAAACGATAAAGAAGCTACCACCACCACTACAACCACCACCATGGCCAAAGACGCACCGCCCAAGAGTGAAGAGGAAAAGCTGACTCTGGTGCCAATCCCCGAGCCGAAGGGTTTACCAGTTCTGGGCCACGTCACGCTCATCGACAAGGACTTGCCGGTTAAGTCGTACTACGATTATGCACAGAAGATGGGCCCCATATACAAGATGAGTTTCTTCACGCTTGATTTTGTTATTCTGTCAAACCACGAGTTGACGCACGAGGTTTGCGACGACAAGCGATTCAAAAAGTGTATAGAAAATGAAATTGCGGTAAGGATTTATGGAAGCGTTTTCTATGAAGTAGGCAAGGCTAAAAGTTGTTTATAATTCTGCAGGAGCTGAGATGGGGTACGGGTGATGGCCTATTTACAGTGAGTTGACCTCTGCCCGCCCAGTCGAGCCACCAACTATCTTCCATCCCAAAACTGACCACAAAAAAAAAAAAACAGTCCAGGGGTGAAGAAGAGGAAAACTGGGGGATAGCGCACCGCGTCCTAGTCCCAGCCTTTGGGCCCCTGACCATCCGCAACATGTTTCCCGAGATGCACGACATCGCATCGCAGCTGGCCCTGAAATGGGCTCGGCACGGCGCGCAGGCCCCCATCAACATCGCCGAGGACTTTACGCGCCTGGCCATGGACACCATCGCGCTGTGCGCCATGGGCTTCCGCTTCAACTCGTACTACCGCTCCGACGTGCACCCTTTCATCGACGCCATGTACAGCTTCCTGCGCGCCGCCGGGCTCCGCATCACCCGGCCGCCCGGCCTCCCCGCCCTGTTCTTCCGCAAGGCGGACAAGAAGTTCGCCAAGGATATTGCGCTGCTGAGGGAGACGGCTGAAGAGGTCATCAGGAGCAGAAATGCCGAGGTGGAGGCTCGAGGACCGGGTGACGGGACGCCGCCGAGGAAGGACCTGTTGACGGCGATGCTTGAGGGCGTCGACAAGAAGACAGGCAAGAAGATGACGGAGGACAGTATAGTCGATAACCTGATCACGTTTTTGATAGCTGGCCACGAGACGACGGCGTCGACGCTTGCTTTCACGGTTTACAGGCTGCTGGCGCATCCCGAGGTGTACCGTAAGGCGCAGGACGAGATTGACCAGGTCGTGGGTAAGGGAGAGCTTACGATCAACCATCTCGCGAAGCTCAAATATATCAGCGCTGTAAGTGCCCAAAGGCGCTGTACCGCCTTTTTTTTCTATTAGCAATGGAAAAATTCAGAGGCAGAGCAAAGCCCTGGAATCATCATCCAAAATCATCACTGACTCCAAACCAGGTCATCCGCGAAACGATGCGCTTCAACCCGCCGATACCCTTTCTCGCCCGCGAAGCCCTGACCGACACCGTCGTCGGCGGCAAATACCCCGTCAAGGCCGGGCTGCAGTTCGCGACGCTGATCGAGCTCGTGCAGCGTGACCCGGCCGCGTACGGGGCCGACGCCGACGAGTTCAAACCCGAGCGGATGCTGGACGGACCGTTCGATGAACGCATGAAGAAGTTCCCGCACTGCTGGATGCCCTTTGGCACGGGCGTGCGCGCCTGCATCGGGCGGCCGTTCGCGTGGCAGGAAATGCTGCTCGCGTTGGCGTTGCTGCTGCAGAATTTCAAATTTGTCAAACATGACCCCGGCTACGAACTGAAGGTCTCCCAAACCTTGACCCTCAAGCCGGATGGGTTTGTGGTCAGGGCCATGTTGAGAGACTGCATGACGCCAGGGATGTTGGAAAGTAGGCTGGCTGGTGTTGGTGGTAGTAAAGGCTCGGCCAAGCAAGGTACGGAAGACACGGACACCAATGCCAACCCGGACGGCGCAGGACCCGGTACCGCACACCAGACTCCCTACTCGACCGGCCTGAAGCCGCTGACGGTGCTTTACGGATCCAACTCCGGCACATGCGAGTTCATGGCCCAGCGGCTGGCAGCCGACGCGGCGCGGCACGGGTTCGCCGCGGCCATCGACACGCTCGACGCGGCGACCGAGGCGCTGCCCACCGACAGGCCCGTCGTCATAATCACGGCGTCGTACGAGGGCGAGCCGACGCACAACGCAGCGCACTTTGCCAAGTGGCTGGAGTCCCTCGCGGGGAAAACAGGGGCGTTCAGGGGCGTCAGGTACGCCGTCTTTGGGTGCGGGCATAGGGATTGGGTAAAAACCTTCCACAAGGTGCCGAAGATGATTGACGAGCGGCTGGCTGCGCTCGGAGCCGAGAGGCTGGTTGAGATGGGTTGCACGGACGCCAAGGAGCGGGACATGTTTTCCGACTTTGAAGCGTGGGAGGATGATATCTTTTGGCCGGCTGTTGGTGATGGTGTCGAGCAAGGTCGCGTTGGTGGGAGTGAGACGACCGAGAGCAGTGAGGGCTTGCTGCAGGTGACGCTGTCGACGCCGCGGGCCACGATTCTACACCAGGACGTGCAAGAGGCCAAGGTTGTGTCGGTGCGGGCGTTGACGCACCGAGATGATGCCGACGGGAGAACAGGAGGGACGGGAAATGTTGGCAAGGGTCATGTGGAGGTGCAGCTGCCGCCGGGCACGCAATATTGCACGGGAGACTATCTCGCTGTCCTGCCACACAACCCGCGGACGACGGTGGCACGTGTAATGCGACGATTTGGGCTTGCATGGGATGCACATGCAAGCATTAGAGCACCAGGACCGACGGTGTTGCCGACAGGCGGGAGTGTTCCTGTCGCTGAGCTGCTGACAAGCTATGTCGAGCTTGGTGTTGTTGCATCGAGGCGGGTGAGTTCTTCATGCTGGTGTCTACGATGACCAAATCGATTAGCCAAACTAACTGACGTACTACAGAACATCTTGACCTTGGCTGGAGCTGCCACAGACCCAGCCGTAAAGGCCAAGCTAGAAAATCTCGCATCAGACGGGTATGAAGAGCTCGTCAAGGACAAGCAGCTCTCCGTCCTCAGCATCGCAGAGCAGTTCCCCGACCTAGAAATCCCACTCGGCACATTCATCACCCTGCTCCCACCAATGCGAGTCCGTCAATAGTAAGCTGCGCACCTATCCCCCCCACCCACCCTTTCCATCCCCAACTTCACACTAACAACCACACACCTCAACCCAGCTCCATCTCATCCTCCCCGCTCGCGAACCCCACAACCGCCAGCATAACCTATAGCGTGCTCGACTCGCCCTCAACGTCCGGCCACGGCCGCCACGTCGGCGTCTGCTCCAGCTATCTCGCGACGTTGGAGCCGGGCCAAAAGGTGCAGGTGTCGGTGCGGCCCGGCGCCGTCGGCTTCCGCCCTCCACCACCATCGCCCAGCGACGCCGCACCCACGACTCCCGTCGTAATGATCGCCGCGGGCACGGGCATCGCGCCGTTCCGGGCATTTTTGCAGGAGCGCGCCGAGATGCTCCGCAACGGACGGGTGCTCGCGCCGGCCGTGCTGTTTTTCGGCTGCCGCGGTCCGGGAGACGAGGACCTGTACCGCGATGAGCTGGACGCCTGGGAGGAGGAGGGGGTGCTGGATGGGGTGTTTCGTGCGTACAGTAGGGATCATGCTGCCGAGGGTGCAGGGTGTAGGTATGTGCAGGACCGGGTGCGGGCGGAGAGGAGAAGGGTGGGCGAAATGTGGGAGCAAGGGGCTAGGGTTTACGTGTGTGGGTCGGCAAAGATGGGTGAGGGTGTCAAGGATGCTATGTTGAGCATCATCATCGAGAGGAGTAGGGAAGCGAATGGTGAGGAGATGGGAGCCGACGAAGCCGAGGAGTACTTTCAGAGTATGCGGAACCAGAGGTATGCGGTGGATGTGTTTGATTAGGCATCAGCTGAATTCTTTTGCAGCATCTCTGTTGTGAGCTGTCATCGCTTCGGGGGTATTTTATTTTCTTTATTCTTTTTTTTTGGGCCTGTTCCACAAACCAGCTTTAATAATGCTTGTTGATCCCCTTCTCCGTCACCTCCAACGGCCTCACAACCCCCTCGATCCACTCCTTCTTCTCCTCACTCTCGTACCGCGGATACGGCCTGCGGCAGTGACTGCTCTCGAGCGGGTAGCCCCTCAACTTGGCGACGATGAACTTCGTCCCGTTGATGCCGCCCTTGCCGAACCCCCACTCCATCTTGGCCAGCTCTAGCTGGGCCTCTTCCGCCTCTTTCGTCCTGCCGTCCCTGAACAGCTCAAAGATGCGAACGCAGCACCTGGGGTAGAGGTTTGCGACGCCCGTGATGCTGCCGACGCTGCCGACCGCCATGGCCGGGACCAACCAGTCGCTCTGGCCGGCGAGGGTGAAGAAGTCGTCGGGCGCGAACTGCGCCGACACGCGCGCCACCTTGGCGATGCCGCCGCACGTCAGCTTGACGCCTATGATGTTGGGGTGCTGGCCCAGCGCCGCCAGCATCTCCGAGTTGACGTCCAGGCCGGCCACGACGCCGGGGAAGTTGTAGATTATCACGGGCACGGGGCTGGCGTCGGCGAGTTCCCGGAAGAAGGTTACGATGGCCGCCTCGGTCATGGCAAAGTGGAAGTAGCTGGGGACGAGGACCAGGGCGTAGTCGGCGCCGGCTTCGGCGGCCAGCTGCGTCTCGGCGATCACCTGCTGCGTGGTCTGACCTCCGCAGCCGAGCGTGATGGGGAGTTGGGGTTGGCTGAGGTTTGTGGCAATCTCCCGGGCGGTCTGGACCAGTTGGCGCTTTTCTTGAGCTGAGAGGGTTACTGCTTCACCGTTGGTGCCGGCAATAACAACTGGAGGGGTTTGGTTTTGTTAGAATTTGAAGGATGAACGGGGAGGGGATGTTCAGAGTAACATGCTTCCGTGTAGACCGGACCGGACCAGGAACTCAAAGTGCTTCTTTTGAACCACCCAGTCAATTTCTTGTGCTGGAGTGTCCTGGAACCATGTTAAGCTGGGAACGTGGATTCCGTGAGGGAATGGTTTCCTGGTGGTTGAAGCCATATTGTGATGCGATATGGGATGCGGGGTTGTTTCCGGGGAGTTGAATCTGGGTAAATATGAAAAAAAGAAAAAGAAAAAAAAATCGTCACCTCAGTCTGGGGAGAGAATTATGCGCCTCCCAGACAAATAGTCTCCAACAAAAGACCGCATTTTTATTTGTAGTATTTTTATTGCCTCCGCAAACGGCTTGTTTGTTGACTCGCGAGGGGCAGATGATGGCATCGATGGCCGGTGGATATTGTTGGTGCAAGGAACGGGAGCCTGTCACTTAGCTGCAGCGTGGAGAAGCCCCCAATTTCACCGTGGTTCTTGCAGTTTAGGGAGACCGAAGTCGTTCGCTTGTCGGCTAAATTTACCGATAGGCGAGCCGATGCGGTTTCACCCCACTGCCTACTTCTAGCTCCAAATAGACTATCTTAACCTCCAATCTGGCTATTACCTTTTGTCAATGTCAGAGGCTTTCATGAAAATAACAAAAAGTAGTCAGTCTTGAAAAGTCGAGAAAAAGAAAACCCCGAAATGGCCCCATGTGACAGAATGGCAGTAGAAGGAAGCCACAAAAACCACATCATCCTTGCCTGCCTATGGCTGGCCGTGCAACACCCATAAAACGTTCGATATCCCTATCATAGTCCGTACTTTTTGTATCTCTTTGATGTTTAGTCATAATAACCGAATCCAGTCAAAAGAGCGCTTAAAATTCCAGTCCTCATCAATTGTCCACTCTCCACACGTTTGGAACGATCGACGAGTCTAGAGACAGCAAGTTGTTGCCCGATTGCTGCTGCTGCTGCTGCTGCTGCGTCTGTTCAGCATCACCTCCTTTCCGTCCGCAATGATTACATTGCTGCTCATTATCAGCCTCATCTTCCTGACCATTCGATTCGGAATCCGAGTCCTCCTGGTCGGCGAGCAGAGGCCTATCCCTGTACAGGGCTCGGTTGCGCTCTCGGTCGTGAGGACAGCGCTCACGCCAGGCGTTGTGGACTGGATACTCGCGGCGGTGCGTCTGATGGTTCATGATGTACCAGAGGCCTCGTCTCACATAAGGGAAGCCAGTAAGAACGAGTAAGATGAGAACCTAGATGGCAAAGCATCCGAGAAACCCGTAAGCAAGTCATCATTCGTAATTGGGTCTCTAGCTCTTGCAAGGCAAACGCAAAGGTTTCTCACCTGCACAATCTCCACAATAGCCACAACCCCCAACTCAACACCCACACCAACCCTCATCGCACCCGTCCAAGGCTCCCGGCAACTCCCATGCCTGCCCCAGGCCTCCTCACACCTCGTCTGCTGACCTCCTCTCCCATGCGGAAACGGCCAGGCCCTATCGCGCGGCGAGTTGAAGCCGCAGCAGCCAAGGACGTCCTGAATGCGTCGGATGCCGTCGCCGTCGTGCGCGCTATACATGCGTTGCCACCTCTGCTCGAGAAGGCACGAGTCGACGGCCGGGGTTGCTGCCAGCAGGGTCGCAAGCACGGCTGCGATGATGGCCTGGACTATCTGCAGCACCGTGACGAGCGTGGTTGGGTGCGGCGGGAACGGCTTGGCGGTGGCGTGGTCTCCGCGGGCGCGGAGGCGGAGGGCGGTGCTGCGTACGGCGAAGACGGTGTTGGCGAGGGCCAGGAGGGGTAGGAGAAGCACGGGAATGGTGAGAGGGCTGGTTGGGAGGGACAGCTGGGTTGCGTGGACTGTCTCGTAGCTGTGGGTGGTGAGAAGGACGATTGGTAAATCGTTAGTTGCCAGGTGTTTCGGGAATAGGACGAGAGAGATAGGTGGTGTTTAAGAGATGAGACTCACATGGCAGCGCCTACAATGCCCAGAAAGAGCTACATTGTGGATGGTGGTCAGGTTAGCACCGGGTTGTTTTGAGGCAACTCTAGAAAGACAGAAAAAAGTAGGTAAAGTAGGTGAACAGGTAGCTAACCAGGCCCATAACCACCAAGGGAAGAATGCCCGGCATTTCGATGGATTCCTTCTTGTCTTTTGATACAAGTAAGATGCTGTTTGTTCGTCAAAGCTGGAAATGATCAATGTTGGGTTGGTAGAAATGATCAAGGTTGAGCCGTGAACAGTCACCAAAAGAGGGGAAGATACAGAGCCTGACCAGGCAAGTGGTGAACCTATTGTGGAGGGAGAATTAAAAAGGTTGTTCCATTGGCTGCACAGTGTTGACGTCAAAGAAATTGGGAGCCATCAAGTGAAAGCCTGCGATCCGTGTGCCTTCCCAAACAGGAGAATGCAATGCAAGCTTCCGTGGGAGAAGGCCGATTCCAGTTCCTTGTCATCCAATCATTCCACTGTCGCCTGATGTCTGTCTGGATGCCTTGCTTGTGTGGGAGCCTACTAAATTGACACATCCTGGTTCGAATGTTCTCTGCTTCCTAAGTGTTCAAATAACAATTTTAACAGCTGTCATATTATTCCTTTTAATATTTGCCAATTGAGCAGATAGCCAAGCATGCAGCAAGCTGATGATCTGCGATTGGAAGCAAAAAAAAAAAAAAAAAAACTCAAAATATTATTCACTAATGAATGACATTATATACCATGCTTAAGTAGTTACTAAATCGCCTATGTACACACATATACAATCTCCATACCGACCACACTGCAGCCCCACTCCGTCATCTAAAACCCCTCCCTGTTGGTCATCTTGAGCACGTAGGCACCGCGCTCAATCGTGTTGACGACAATGAACCCACTCTTGAAGAACGGATAGCTGCTCCACGTACCCTGAAACTCAACCTGCCCACCGCCGCTAAGGTTGTCATCCTCAGGATAAACATCAAAGTACGCAACCTCACTGACCCCGGCGCCGGTGGGATCACGCGGGAGGGTAGACAGGTCCAGCACGCGCAGGCCGCTGCCGTAGTTGCTCTGAAAGGCGTACCTGCCGACGACGAATTGGTTGTGGTCGACGCCGTTGACGGAGCTGCGGAAGAAGCCCGTCTGCTTGGGGCTTTCGAGGGACCGAATGTCCCAAAAGTAGGTGACGGCTCGCCGCTGCGCTCCCGGCCCGACGCCGTCGTACTCGTCGTACTCGTCGTCCAGCACCAGGTACTCCTGCCAGGTAGTGTTGGTCACCCAGCCCTGGTGCGTGTAGGCCGCACCGGAGTAGGTGGTGCGGGAGATGATCTTGGTGGACTTTTTGTCGGTGACGTCGTAGCTGAAAAGATCGTTGTCAGTCGGACGATAATGCATATACCAAACACGGATTTTGTGCATAATCGTAAAAAGAAAGATCCCAACTTACATGGTCAAGGTGTCCTCGTTATAGCCGTAGCAGATATCGCGGCCGTTGTACTTTGTGTCGGGACCACGATAGACGATGCACTGCGCATCATGGACATAGCCGTCTCCGGAAGCACAGCCCAGGTCCTTGGGGTTGGCCGGGTCGGTTAGGTCGAAAAAGATGAGACCCGAGCGGCACGTGTCGGTGCGGGGCATGGCGCCGACGGCAACGCCGTAGTTCTTCTCCTCGTTTACAACGACGTTGTGGGATCGGCCGGTTGGGAGGCCGTTCCACCTGGCCGTCAGGTCACGGGTGTTGCTGAAGACGACCGGCTTGGCTGGGTCGACTGTCAGGAGCTGTAAAAGACAAGGGTAAAAGCGTCAGCGACTTGTCACAGGACAGAGTAGCTCGTCTAGCATGTTTGTCAAGGAAAAAAGATAGAAAGAAAGAAAAGGAAGTACAGGAAGTACATACCTTGCGGAAGTCAAAAATCTGTACACCATGGTTGGTGGCCTCGCTCCCAATGATGAGGTAGTTCTTGTAGCCCTTCATCTCGCGCCAGATGGAAACACTCGAGTACTGCGGCAGGCGACCGAGGTACACGAGCTTGCCCTCCTTGGTGACCTCTGCAAATGCGGCACCATCAGATTGGGCAATGGCCACAAACTCCCTACCCTCGGGACTGGTCCAACCCCACGAAGAAGCGCCCTCTCCCCTGGTGCTACCAAGGTCTGCATGGCTGACAAAGTCGTAAAAGTCCACCTGTGTAGGTCGGTTATCAGGTCAGCTGTTGCGTTCCTATCGTGAGTGGAACGGGCATCAAAACTTACGTTGCTGCACTTGAACGTGTACTTGGCGTCGTTGGGCCTGACTTTGGCTAGGCCGTTGACGCAGGGAACCGGGGCAGCCGCCTCAGCGAGCCGGAAGTTGGAAGCGTCGGCCGAGTAGCTGGGGTATTGACTCGAGTTCATGATGCCCTCGGCCTCACGGGAAGCCCAGTAGGCCTGTATCATGGGCACGAAAAGCAATCAGTTCAAAATTACCATGCAAAAAAATATCAACCTGGAAAAACATAACTCACCTCCTTCTTTGCCATGATTTCCATGTGAATCTGGCCAGACTCGTATAGCAATTCCTTGGCGGCACCTGCAGCAGAGGCAACGCCAGAAGCCGCACCAGCGACCGTATCAGCCAACCCGAGGAGGGCGGCGGCGAGGAGCTGGGTTGACTTCATTATGGCGAGCAATGGCTTTTAGACCGGCAGTCGCTCGATCTGGACGAAGGAGACAAGGAGATAGGATCTTCACTTGGATACGCAGCAAAAAAAAAAGGAAGGAAAAAAAAAAAAAGAAGACATCAACAAGATTGTGAACAACACACATATTTATTGAGATTCCGAGCCTCCAAAAGCTGGCAGAGTTTGATGATCTAAAAGTCGATCCAAAAAGGAAGGTCACGTAACAACGCGGGATGGCTGCAGATTTTCTTCTGAGTCTCGTTGGGTCCAGCCACCTTCCCGCTTGGGGAATTACAGATGTTACGGCAAGGCGGGAATTTGTTTACTGAGCGCAGGGGATCGATTCGACCCACGTGGGCTTTTTGTTCTTTTTCGTGTTTTCTTCTTGCCTTAAAGGGTGGCGAGAAAAACAAAAGCCATGCCAGCTGCCCATTAGCAAGGTCGTGCAATTGCTGCATGGAATGTCGCAATCTAGTATGACAAGCCGGATCGAGAAGGTCTTGTCGTTGCTTGAAGGTAGTATTCGCCGTCTTGGCGGTCCCTAATCCCTATTGGCATGTCCCACATCCTCCCGCCTCCGCTGTCGGGTAATTGTTCCGAACGTCAAAGAGGCAGGTAAATTTGTGATCTGTGGGATACCAAACAACTTTTATATACGACCTAGCTGCTTGCCTTATTCGTAAGCGACCACCTTTTTTTTTGCGTAGCGGAATTGGCCTAGCCGACTCATGATGCCCATTGGCCCATTCAGATGTCAGCGCAACACTCCCTGCTTGCATGGTATCTACGAGCCAATGCTTCTAGACTGCGTCCTTATCTTGCATAATGACCTAATTCAACACCTGCAGAAATACATCGTTGTGACTGCCGACCTTGTTTTCTCAGTTTGTGGAGGGATAGCGGCCCGACCGGCCCGTGATCTTGAGGTCGAGTTATGTTAGTAACCCCCCTGTTTATTTCGGTAGCGCAAAAGGAGAGACAATATAGCATTAACTATTTTTGCCTTCTTGTTCGAACGGACACTGTTCATAGATAGTTAGGTAAACATGGGCGTCGCTTGAATGTCATCCAGCTCACGACTGATTCACAGCAGAGCCCGCCGGTTTTGACATTTTGCACCCAGATGTATTCGGAACATTGAAGATTCAAGGCAAAATAAAACTAGAGTAGCCTCCCATTGCACAGATGCAGGAACGCCATGCACTACCGAACTAGTGGTTGCCTTTCAGGTTCGAACAATTGGCTTAGTGTGTGACTTGACGAATTGACCCAAATGTTTTGCTGACAAGGAACAGTGATTTGTGTCAAAATGGGGATGCCACGTATTTATTTTGGGAGATTGAATCACCTTCATGGTTGTACGCGTAACTCGTGCCCCGAAATGTATTTCAAGTCACTATAACAGCAGTACAGGGGGAAGCCTGGTCTTCAAACAGTTGACGATATTGTGGGCCTGGTGCTCCATTCCCAGTCAAAATGCAGATCGCAATGATCATGCGCGGATAGTCAAGCTACTCAAGGAAATTATTTATCTGGATCAAGGACTGTGTTGGCAGGAAATGCCTTCGTATTCCGATATGATGTGATATTCGCACTTTGTTTAGAATAATTTCTTCTTGGTGACAATAAGCATGACAAAACTCCCCGAATGTTGACAAGCCCTTCGTTGATCCAGCTACCAACTGAAGGTTGAAGTTAATAATGAAGAAGTGGTAGAGTTCTGTTTGGCTATCCCCTGAAACTACCTGGAAACAAGCATTCGATCGACCTTCATTCATTTACCCACAATTGAGATGTGAGTCACGTATCTCCCCACACGTAACTCATCATTTAATTAACGATTTCAATATTGCCTTCGAACATGAAACCATGGTGACACAATTATAACCAGAAACCAAATACTCGCAGTAGAAAGCAAGTTTATTAATAGAACAATTCTGCGTGTATAAGAACTCGACACTGGGAACCCACACGCGGAGAGATTTAGCTACACCGAAAGGTATTTTCCCCCCCTTCACTCAACTTTACGTCTCCAAAGCTAGCCGGCGAAGCTTGAAACCTCACACCATTACAATTTTCAATTCTGCTCGACGACAAGAGAAAAACAAAACAATGAAATTCTCTCTCTCACTTTTCATGAGCCTCTTCGCCGCCGTGGCTGTGCAAGCTGCCATGCCCGGCCTTACCGGAGCCGCCCACGCGAATCTGGAAACTCGAGACTCCCAGGCAAAATCGTGCGCCGATGGAAGGGGAACATGTTCGGCCCTTGGAGGTTGCTTTATCCATCAAGGCAAGACCTTGGTTGGGGTTGATGACCCTGTGTGCGATCAATAGAAAACGACGCAAAAACCACAAGACAAGGATTCCGGCCCGGGACGCGCCCAAAGAAGATGTCAGGGCCACGGTCCTGAAAATAAAAAACCCCCCGAGACTGAGGAAATGGCGCAAGAACAAGACATCATACGCAGCATCAGAATTTGGCTAGAAGGACTTACTTTTTGGGGCTTTTGGAGAGTTGAGGTTCGGCTTTTGTAGACCTTCGGATATGGAAGCTGTACTCGCCACCATATAGTCCAAGCTATCCGAGTCTTTGTTGGATAACTGGATTATTGTCAAATGGATACCACAACTACACAACCACTATTACCCTAGCTTATGAATAATTGCACCGAGGAAGCAGTCTTGGCCTCACCCTTTTCAAAGACTTGAACGCAGAGCTTAGCCAGGATGAGGGAGGGTTGGCAAAGTAAATGGTTTTAACAGAGTTTTCCAAGCATGCCATCTGCCCTTGTTTGCGGTTTTATAGTTTCTTGGATTGGCCTTTACTTGAGAGCCAACTTTTTTCCTAGCCAAGAGCGGTGTATTCTTCACATCAAAGTCAGCATATTTGTTTCTGGATTGATGGGTTGCAGTGGGCTAGCTACACATTGGGCCATTTCTGCTTCCGAGTGTTTTTGATGACATTCTGCCTCCAATTTGGGCATTGCATGTATTTGCTATTCTAGATACTACTCTCTATTTGGCTTTTGATTCGACATCAAATCTCTGCCGCTGTTGAAAAAAGGAAAAAAAAGAAAAAAAGAAAGAAAAAGAAAGAAAAAGAAAGAAAAAGGTGGGCAAAGGATGTACCAACATGGGATTTTGTTTGGCCTGCTGTGACCTGTCTAGTCAATTTGAATCGCCGTCTGGTCTTTTGAACGCTGCCCCTCCACCTTGGTAGTTTGCCCTATCATTTTAGGGTCCAAGGGCCATTTGAGCTCTCTTCCGTAATAGGGCGACTTATGGTCAAGAACATTTTCGGCCGCTCTTTCCATACCATTCCGCAATACTATTACCTTCCTTCCATTGGGTTTCCAAACATCCACCCTGAGGATAGAGTTCAATTGGATAGCATCATCAAACGTCCACTCCTCATTGTCATAAGTTTGTTTGGGCGAACCGTCTTTCCCGCGAAAAGCGCTGTGGATGTCGTGAAAGTGACTCTCGAGCCCTCTTGTCGGGATGACGTAAACATAAGCATCTTCGGCCATGATTGCATTTTTCTCCTTCATCGCCAACCTTTTAGCTGATTCATAGTCTGCCGTCGTCGGGATGTAACCAGTGCGCAGGTGGAAACCGAGATTACGATGGATGCTCCCGGGATCGACAGCAGTGCCAATGTACATGTCTCGTGGCCATATTGGCACTGAATTTGCAGCGAAGATGCCGCGGAGAGTAGCAAAACTAACTAAATAGCAGAACGCGGTCGCTTTCATTTTGAAAACAGTGTTGAACGATGGTTAAACAGGCCTGAATAAAAGAATTTTATAAGCGACAGTGAGTGATAAATTCAAGAAATGGAATGACAGAAAACCAAAGAAAATAAAAAAGAATGATAAGTTTCCGACTTGTGAGCTTGACACGAGAAGAAAGATGTCAAAAAAAGAATCTTATCGTCCGAAAAGGTATAGCGGTTTTATATACAAAAATACAAAAGGGGTTTAAACGAGGTCGGATTCTTCAAATGTTCAAGTCTATGCTGGGAACATGCCAGAAGAAATCTATACTTAGGAAATAATGTGTAAACATATAGACCCAAACCTGGATTTTGCAAGTGGTTTGTCGATCCGTGCTTAAACTGTCATGCGCCACAAAATTCAAAATAACATTATTGAAATAAATAGGCTACACCGACGAGTCGAATACGACCGTAATGGACCCATTCACACGAGTTTAATTACAGTTACGATTTAATTCAGCATCTAAATTTATATTCCTGCCGAAAAGATCCCTAAACTTCCCCCCCAAAAAAAAGAGAAAAACAAAGGGCACCCCCGAAAACAACACCTAGTTCACCCAGCTCAAAACTATTTGTGGGCTGTTCGTTGTGGCCCTCCTCAAAGAGGAGGTTGCAAAATCGTAGGCCATGGGCGCTGATAAAAAGGCCTAACCTAAAAGTACCGTAGCACAAGTAAACTTGAGTTTAAACTCCGAGTATAATAGCTATAATATATATTTTGATACAGTTACGAAACTTGAATGTCATATTTTTTTTGAAAAGCTTCCTTTCTTCACTTTAATAATGGTGAAATATACGTTTGAATTTCGAAAAGAAACTATTTTTCTATTCTACGATTTACCTCCCGGTTAAAACTGGGAATAAGAGTAAAAAGAACTAATTAAAAAGTACATAAGATTACAGCCTGCATATTGAATCTACAGAAGTTGGAAATGTTAATATATTGGGCTTATAATTTAAACAAAGCTTGTTTCCTGTAAAAGCTTTTATTAATAGTTATGTTGTATAAGAAACAAATAAATATTATATAATAATAAAGCTTATGTATATGAGATTAACTTAAAATACAGCAACTTATAGTTCACTTCATGTACTAAGCTTTTTCAATTTTTATATCTCTTTTAAAGCAAAGTGAACGAATAAATATATTAGCATTTTCCATATTAAAGGAATAATTTTATCTCTTTATTCTATTTATATAAACCTTTAACAGATTTGGTGTTAAAATGTATATTTAGCTTTTATAAATGATGACAGTTTGTTATATTAAACTCAATATTAGTTTTTAACTAATATAATTTGCTTCGCGAAGGTTCATTTCACTTAGTTATTGTTTCTTCTATTTTATTACTATTGTAACTATTAAAAAAGATTATGTGGGAACTTGGTCCCCTTCAATTATATGATTAACATGTAATCTCGTCTCAGGTTTATTTCAAGATATAATAAGTTAAACCACACAGGTGATATTGCATAACTTCATACGAAATCTTTTATTCTATTTGTACTTCTAACCGGACAGGTAAAAATGTATTATTTAAAATATTTCTTAAGTATGTCAAATTGTTTTCATGAGAGAGACACTAGACCAAATGTATTAGAAGTAATATAGGCTGAAAACCCTCGAATTTTAATCCACATAATAATTTATCCTATTTTGTTTTGCATTCCTCATGAGGTAGCAATTACCGGTTTATTTGCATCAACGTACTTATGGGTCCAGGTTTTCAAGAATAGTTTTGGCCCACAACGTACAGCTTAAAACTAGTCAGATTCCGCTGCGCCCCGAGGAGATCTACATACGTCACATTCCTCTGCTCCACCGTCCCCGTAGACATCTCATTCTTCTCAACCACCGTGTTCCTGGATCTGAACGCCGGCGACGACCAGTCGTCAAACGTGACCCTCCACGCCGTGCCGAGCCCCTCGGCCGCGGACTCGGGGAAGAAGGGCCGCTCGTTGGCCACCACCTGCGCCTGCAGGCACTCGTCAAAGTGCACTCCCCGGCAGGGAGGCGAAGTAGTCGTCCAGGAGCGGGTCGAGCGCGCCGTCGAGCGTCGAGAACGATGGTAGATTCGCTAGCGATGTGTCGTTGGCGAATGCCAGTCATGGGTCGCGGCACACGTCGCCTTCGCAGGACTTGACCACCAGCAGGAGGGCGTTGAGGCGCGTCATCAGCCTGCGGGTTTCGGCGTCGGGGTTGAGGGCGAGGTTGATGAGTTCATCTGGGTCGTTCTGGTACGTGTTAGCAAGCTTTTTTTTCACTTGTTCTTTTTTCTTTCTTATTGCTTTTCTTGGCCTACTTAAAGACGGATCAACTCACAATCGTATTGTACAGCTCCAATTCATTCGTGCACCACACGGTATATAGATACGCATGGTGCTCGCCCGCCACTCTCAGTGCCTTGAATGAAGACATGAAAGCGCCGTACACCCCTTGGGGGTCATTGAATGGGAGCGCCGGTAGCTCAAAGTTGGCATCGCCCTAGAACTCTACACCAATCACATCCCCGCCGCAATCTGATACAACTGGGCCAGTTTGGCTGCAGTTGCCTCCGCCTGTCGGCTCGCGCCACTGCGGAAGGAGACTACGGCCGTCAAACAACCTGAGAAAGTCGGCGGGATGAACCCCCGCGATCTCCAGTAACGTCGGAGCTATATCGGTGTGGGTGCTGGGTAGCCTGGATACGACGCCCTCGGGGACCCCCGGCCCGCGGACAATGAAGGGAGTCTGGCCTGCTTCTTTTTATACGCCAGCGACTTCATGGCGGTGATTCGGTGGGTGCCGATCATGAAGCCGTTGTCTGAGGTGTAGATGATGTAGGTGTTGTCCATCAGACCCTCCTACTCCAAGGTCGCGACCACGTCCTCGATAATCTCGTCGATGCCCTGGAGGGATTTAATGCGAGTCTTGTAGAGAAGCTCTGTCTCGGCGAGCATCGATTCGTTGAGGGGTGCAGTCCGCCCGACCCAGTTTACCTTTTGCTTGGCGTACTCGTCGGACGGATTCCAGTTGCCCTTCTTAGGGAGCACCAGATCCGGAAAGAGGTCCTTGTGCCGAGGCTGAGGCATGTTGTCAGAAGGACCATTGACTGGCGGCACCGTGTGAGGAGCCGTCAGGGAGATCCAGTAGAACAAGGGCTTGTCCTGGTCCTTGGATAGCTGTTTGAGGCGCTCTACAGCTTTGATTCGAACGATATCCGTCTGATGCCAGCCTGGATAGTTGACGGGGTGCTCTCCATTCTTGGAAAATACTGCCCTTATTAAAGTCGTACGTATAAGGGTCGAGCAGCGCGTCGATCTCTTGTCCAGGCCTTGGGGGGAGGGTTGTAGTTGAGGAGATTGTGGCCGTTGAGGAACTTGCTTATGTAGTTTGTCGAATACCCCGCGTCGTTGAGCCACTTTGGGAGATATTCAGAGTCCATCTCTGAGGCTCGCCACTTGTCATAGTTGCCGCCTGGATACCTCACGGCCGTGATGTTGGTGTTGTGAGCCTGCTGGCCCCGCAAGACCGTGGCACGGCTGAGGCAGCATTAGGCTTCGGTCACCCAGTGGTTGGTGAAGGTGGTCCCGCGCTGGCCCAGGAGCTTTTGAAGCGTTGGCATGTGCTCTATCGAGTCGAGGTGGAGATCTTGGTCATCCGTCATGACCATTATGATGTTGGGCTTGGGTTTGGACGAAGGGTCAGCCCCTACCCTGAGGGCGAGAAATGCTGTCGTCAGCGTTGCTGCTGAATCCCACTTCATTATGCGTGACTTTTTTTCAGAGAGCTTCAAAAGGAGCCGGTAAATTTTGGAACGCTGGCTTGAAAACCTATTAGGACTTGCCAGTTCGTGAAAACCGCTTCAGTTCAAATGCTGCAGGTTTTATACAAGCAGCTATTGTTCTACATATTGTTTTCCATCTCTAAGCAGAGCTCATCACTCTCTGCCCTGTCTCGGTATGACATTCTGACCGTTTTCTGGGCAGCCAGAACCCAAGGTAGTAGTATTCAATCGCGGGGAATTTGAGGGAATTTGGACCATTTCAAAGCCAGGACCTGGTTGTAGAATCCGGGCGGCGACTTGCGCCGTCATGGGGTGGAGCTCCTTCCTGCAACAAAGGCTTTAAAGAAAATTTGGATCGGAACTTGAGTTGAGAAGAAGTAAAAAAGAGAGAAAAAAGAGGCTTATTGTAATAAAAATACCATTTGGGATGTTGTCTTAACCCAAGTAGCCTTAGCTTAATTGAGGGAACAGCATTGAAACGTTGTTAGCTTCTTAATTCCTCTCCAGTAGAATTCATGCGTTCATGCACGACTAATGCATGTGGAGCTCTGCAAATTACATAGTAAGAATCTCCAACCTTAAACAAAGTGTCAAGCTATTTCCGTACCTCAGCTTATTCGACATAACCTGCTTCCCTCTCCACCACAACAATTGTATCTGGACTTTTGGTATCCCCCAGGTCGAGCAAGGCAACACCATACGAAGGGCTACTTCCAAGACCAAAACTCTTTAGACACTGAATCCAACGCCCGTTGAATGTTGCCTCTGAAGTGGTGCACTCTTTCCTGACTCGTCCCCACAAGTAGTAGTAGTAGTAGTAGTAGTATTATTTAACGCCGGGCTCGGCCCGGCTTGTTAGCCGGCCGTTAGCAACCTCCCGAGGGGTATCTCGGCGCGCGTTCTATCTTCTTTATTTACACAGGGGGAAAACAAGGAGGGCAGAGGCGGATCGTGCCTGACCGGGTTCGGGCCCGGTCCTGCTTAGGGGGTTAGTTCACTGACGCGACCCCGTGCCTAAGGTGTACGGAGGGTTCGTCTGACGGCTTGTGCCGTGAGGTGTGGGTGAAAAGGCAATAAATCTATTCCTCGTCAGAGTTCGAGTCGCTTACGATCGGTGTCCCTAGGCGTAAAGTGCGTTCGTGGCGCGCGGGGCGCTGGCGGGCCGCTCTGGGGCGGGCGCTGAAATAGTTGGTGGCTATCGAAAACGCCTCAAAGCTTTTCGGTTGCCCGAGGCTTGTCTGGAAGAATTTGCGGCGTTGGGCGCGGTCTGGCGGCCCGACCGGCCGGTCGTTGTCAGGCCACGGCCAGTTTCTCCACACCGCCCGCGAAAAGCGGCAATGCACCGGGTGTTCAGGGGAGGTCCGCTTCCAGCACCAGGCACACGAGGTGTTTGCATCCTGGTGGTTGAAACGGTCATGGTAGGCTTTGAAATCGCCGTGGCCGGTCCTCATGGCCAAATAATGGCCCAGTAGGGGTCTTGGCAAACGCAGTTCCTCGGGCTCCTTTCTTGGTGTGTATTGGAATTTCCATTCCCTATATGCGGGGGACCGTTCACAGAGTTCTTTACGCCACCAGTCCTTTTCTATATTCGAAAGGATGGCTCTAAGGACCGTGCCGGCACCGCTATACGTGGTTTGCTGAGCCCTCGGGTCTGGGTCCGGCGGTCCGGCGGAGCCGGCCTTGGCCAGCTCGTCAGCCCGGTCGTTTCCCGGGATTCCCTGGTGCCCAGGGCACCAACGGACCCGAACCTCGGTACCTTGTTTTCGAAATAAATCGACAAGATTATGGAATTCCAAAAAGGCCCATTGGGACGAACGCGGCGCGTCGCCTCTAAGACCCCAAATAACCGAGGTGCTGTCCACACCAATCCAGATCCGGGCGCCTGGCTGGGCCCTGGCTGCCGCCTGTAGCCCTCTTAGGGCGCCAATCGCCTCGGCGTCGAAAACGTGGCTTTCCGGCGTAATAGATGCGGAGCCTGCGGCAAATTCCAGGCCCGCCCTAAAAGCGGCCCATCCGTACCCTATTTGGACGCAGTTATTTTCGTGTTTTTCCGAACCGTCCGTATATACCACGATATCGTCAGGTGATACCATGTCCAGCCATTCCATAAAGCGGCGGGCCGCTTCCTCTTTTGGGACTCCTCCGGTGGGGTTAGTGCGAGAATCCGGGGCATTGCGAGGTGCGCGCAACTCTAGTCTCCGGATCCGCGGGAGAAGTTGTGCAGCCGTTTGCAGGGTCGTGGCCGAATGGCCCGAGTTGCGGGCACGAGGTGTTTCACGCAGGCGGCTGACAAGGGGGTGCCCCTTGTCCGCGAGCCTTAGTCGGGCGCCGTATTTCAGGCGGGTGTAGGCCAGCGCGACGCGGGCCGAGGGTAATCCTGCGTCCCTGAGAACAGTGGACGAGGGGGTGGTTTTATACGCCGGGAGGATTGCCCGTGCCGCTAAAACCAGCGGTTTGTTCAGTGCTTTGAGGAGTCCTCTTTGCTTATGCGCTGGGTTGTACCATGCCTCGGCTGCGTAGGTGGCCGATGAACCCACGCATGCCACCGCTGCCTTGCGAAGTGCAGCCGCAGGCGGTCCGTATTTTACTGCCCCAAAGCTTTTGAGGTGAGCAGCGACCGCCATTGCTTTGGCAGCCCTTTCGGCCACGTGGCGGCGCCCGTCTAGCCGTCGGCTGAACCAAAAGCCAAGCCAACGCATGCCCGGGTAACGCTCGGCCCCGGAGGCGCTTTGTCCGCGTCGACCGCCCGGTAGTTGGACCGGGGTAACCGTTCTACCATTAATCCGGATTTCCGGGTTGCGACCGTGCCTTTTCTTAGTGATATGGATCACCTCTGTCTTTTCCGCTGCAAAATGGATTTTCTCTTCCGCCGCAATTTCGTGCATATCCCGGAGTTTATCTTCCAGCCAACGTACGTTCTCCTCCAACGAGGGTGACGATTTCCATGTAAGCACGTCGTCTGCGTATGCCAGCCGCCACTTCGCACCGTTTTTGACGAGGTACGCCAAATATAGCATATATAGGATCGGGGAAAGGGGAGACCCTTGCGGGGTGCCGCACCCAAGCCGCCTAAAGCCCGTGGTCGTACCCTCCAGCCGGACTCGGGCCTGGCGGCCGCTTAAAAAGTTAATCACGAACCTGAGGAGCATTTTACTAAACCCGAGGCTCCGCATTTTCCGTATTAATCGCCCATGGAGGAGGGCGTCGAAGGCGCCTTGGACGTCGCATGCGACAAGGGTAACTTCCTCCCCGCGAGCTAAAGCCTGCTCGATATCGTGGGCGAGGGCACAAACCAGATCCGTCGCCGATCGCTTGGGTAGGGCACCGCCGTGGGTGCAGCTAAGGAGCCCGTTGTCGTGTATGGCCCAAGCTATCCGGCGTGCAACGAGCCTTTCGAGGCCTTTTCCGATGCAGGAGAGGAGGGCTATAGGCCGCCAGGATCGAACGCTGCTCCGGTCTTTCTTCCCCGTTTTCGGTAGCATCGCGACCTCGGCCTTCTTCCAAGGCGCTGGGAAATGTCCGAGTTCCAGGCAACGTTGGTAGAGCCTGCGCACCGGCTCGGCCAACGAAGCCCATCCGGCTTTTAGTAGCCGGACGGTCGTTCCGTCGATGCCCGGGGACGTGCTCGTAACCCCAATGCAGGAGCGCTCCGCCTCTTCCGCACTCACCTGGGTGTCCCAAGGGATTTTAGCCTCGTCCGCCGACCAGGCCTCCAAGGGGTCTCCCTGCAGGTCATCCTCCGCCGAAAATCGGCCAAGCACCTCCCGCTGCAGTGCTTCCGCTTTTGCTAAGGGCTCGCTCACTTGCTCGCCGTTAATAACCAGCGGCGGGGACCGGAGGCGTGGTCCGGCTCCCAGCCAGCCCACCATGTTCCACAAATCCTTATCGTCGCGCAGTTGGTCAATCCGGTGCCTCCAGTAATCCCGCTTCGCGGCCCGCACCCCTTTCGTGTAAGCTTTCTCCTCGGCAGAGGCGTCTGCCCTATTTACAGCGCTCCGTTTAACCCGCTGGAATTCGACCCAGAGCCGCTGGCAGTTTTCGGTCCACCAAGGAGCCGAGCTGCCCCTTTTTCCCGCCGGCGTACCCACGACCCACGTCACTTGCTCCCATAAAGTTGTAAATTCAGCTACCCACGCGTCCAATGCGTAGCCATCGGCCGCGGATCCCGGGTCCGGCATATCTTGCATGCCAAAAGCAAGTAGCTCCGCGAACTTTGGTAGCCGGTCGTCCCTAACTGAGACGTTGACCGCCTCCGGGCGGGGGGCGCCGCGCGTCCGCAGCGTGGTATAAAGAGATTCGTGGTCGGAGCCTGTGTAAAGACTGCTGTCAACCACAGTTACCGTGCTGGGGAGGTTGGAAAAAACCATATCCAGTAAACCCCCGTCGCGGTGGGTGGGCACGCCGATATTTCCTGTAAAATGCATGCCCTGGGCTTGCGCCCATGCCGTCAGTTGATCCCCTCCGCGTGCGTCTGTGCGGCCTGGCTGGTATGCAGCAGCCGCTACGTTAAAATCGCCGCCTATCACCGTGGGTCCATTTGGCACGGTATTGCATACCATTTCCAGCGCGGCCTCAATACCCGGAGCCCTATATACATTAATAAACAATATTCCGTTAATTTCGAGCCAAAGTACGTCCCGCGTATTTTGGCCCTGCGGTAACCGTCGTTGTGCGGCCCCTAGGGCTGCCCCCTTCTTGACGTAGGTGAGCACCCGGGGCCGGAACCCAGTCATGGCTTCGTAAGTGCTCGCGTGCCATTCGTCCACTGGCGCAAAAACATCATAGCCCGGGTGCGTTTGTGTAGTCGTCTTTAGCCCGCACCATGGCTCTTGGACGTTAACCAGGTCCACTTCTCTCTGGTGGCATAACTCCAACAGGCTCAGATGCACACCCATCCTTTTGCCTACGTTGGCCCAAACTACGTCGAGGCGTTCCCGCTGCATGTTGCCGAGCGAATATTTCGTCATATCAATCGATGGGTTGCTTCCAAGTCTATCACATCAGCGGGGCAAGGTTCGGCAGCCGCTGCGTCCTCCTCCATTTCGGCTGCCCAAACGATTTCTTCGTGCACGCGTTCCTGTTCGGCCTGCAGGAAGTTGCGGATGTCCGCCCCTGCCGCCTCGCATGGCCGCGCTCTTTTGTTTGAGATGCTCGATCGGGAGCTCGAGGTTTGCGAATGCTGCGATGAGGTGCTTAGGACCGGGATTGCAGGTGCTGGCTCTCGGCGGGCCGCCTCAGCCCGGTCGTTGATAATCGCGGCACGGTTGGCACGTCCGATTCTGCGGATCCCCTTTAGTTTACGCTGTGAAGGTCGTTCAAGCTTCCCATTTACCACCAAAGGTCGGGCAGGGCAGTTCTCATGTCCGGATGGGAAATGGCCGTGGCAGTTAACGCATTTGGGGGCTGCTTTGCACGGCTCTTCCTCTGTCGCATGTTTTGCTTCACCACATATGCCGCAACGCGCTTGCCGTACGCAGCGACGTATTTCGCAATATCCCTGGCAGCCATCGTGGTGGTGTGTAATTTTGCGTGACTTTTCAACCTTCCGCGCACGTTTCGACACTCCAAAAAGCTGAAAAGGCTTTACGGGTTGAAGGAAAGACACTATCCACGTGCCCTCAGCCGTATGCGGGTCGTATCCATGCTTGGAAATGTGCCAGTTGACTGGCTGCTGGCCTGCTGCCACGGTAATCTCCTCCTGGATTACATCATGTACGTCCTTTCTTCCGTCCAGGCAATTGAGCGTTCGGGGCACTCCAGAGACGGCGTATGTGTGCCAGGTTGTCGGGACAGTGACTTCCCGCGCGTCCAATGCGTCCATAATGGCCTTGACTGCGTTGGGGTTGAGGAGTTTTTGCCGTGTTTCCTCAGAGGCCACCGTAACACCCCAGCCCGTGGGGGTACGTTTGGCGTTTGGGATTTCACTGTGTGGCACCGAGACCAATTCGGCCAATTTGGTGGTTACCGCGTATGGCTCCCTCGTCACCATCCGCAATTTGTCATTTACGCGGATCAGGATCCGGTTGGCCGGCTGTTCTGTCAAACGTTTCGGGGCTTGGGGGCGGTCCCGGCCCGATTGGGAGGGAGCTGCGGAGCTGTCAGGTGCATTGCCGGGCGTCGTACGTATCGGGTACGAGCGCGTGGCCGGGGTTAAAATTCGCGTTGGGGCCGCCGCTGGTGGCGTGGCGGCTCGCTCGGCCCATGTGACCGATTTGTTAGTGGGCGTGCCTTTGCCTTTGGAGGCCGACGACGCCGTGCCCGTCCTTGTAATTAAGATGCTGCGCCTTTCGCTGGAACTGGTCGGCGAACGCGACGGGGAGCGCGAACGCTCTTTTTCAGGGAGGGTGCGACTGAGGAACCAGCCGCTGATCACATCATCAAGTTCGAGAACAATTCTCCTAAGCGCGGCGTCCTCCGGGGCCTGTAAGCTTTCGAGCTTGGCTGCAAAAACCTCTTCGAGCCAGCTGCCGACTGTTTCCACGTTTTCCAGCTCCTGCTGCAGTGTTTTGATGGCCAGGGCCGGGAGGCTGGAGTACCTTCCGCGGCCGGCCGGCTCAGGCGCATTAGCGGTGCGCGTGTCGAGAGATACGTGTTCCGACTCGGCCTGGCCCGGCGGCAAAGCCTGCGGCGTGCTCTGCGGGCGCGCGCGGCGGTTTGAGACCTCTGGTGAGGCCATGACGACCGGCGCCCGGAGGGCGAAAATTCTTCAGCTGTTAAGCTTATTGGTGTGTTTGGGTGTGAATCGCTAACAAAGGTGGGTCTGACCCATGAATGGTGGAGGATGCTTGACTCGTCCCCACAACAACGCAGCAAACCTCTTTTGGGGGTTACGACACTGTTTAAAGTACATATTAATTAATTCTTAGGGGTCTAGGGATTTAACCTCCAGTGCAGAGCTCATTGTCGATGTCCAATGACAGTCTTGAAATCGGTGGCTTGACTAGATTCAACAGGGACCCCCCTTGGTGACGGAGGCAGTACACCATGCTATACTACCACACTTTGGTAGGGTAAAAGTTCATCCCCATGTACAGTTTCCGCTGGTGTGGGCCTTCTGGGCTTTGCCGACTTTGGTAATAGTTTCGAACAAAAGAAAAATATATTGTTACTTAATGGCTCCCGCGAACAATTAAATTAATACAAGCCCTCGCATACATATACGATGACAAAGATCAGATCTTTGCTATAATTAGAAGCGGACTTGCAAGCAATGAAATTTCTTTACTGTAAACATTACGGTAAATACTGCCATCGTGTGTGCTTTGATTTTGTAAAAATGATTTTCCCTTCAATCACATCTGGTTTTATCTCTTTTTGTTGGCCTTTTGTTTCCTTTTCCTTATGTGCTTCTCTCTCTACTATCGGTAAACCCCCAGAACTCTACTGCAACCACTTTCGTTTAGTATAAAATTTTATTTACATAAGATGCGTGTTCAAAATGTCCACCTCGCTGAATTTGCCCTCCTCCTCGCTCTCCTCGCCAAGTCCGCTATAGCTTCCCCCAGCCCCAGCCCGGGCATTAGCAAGTACTTCAAGAAGTCCAGGTCGTTTTTCTCGAAGGATGGGCAATGCCCTGCCGGTACGACTCCACCCACGGGCCCTTATAACCCCGATCCCCAGCCTGTTGACGGCGGGTACTGCCCCTTGGGTTCAACGCCCGCCGATACCAATGGCAAATGCCCTCCAAACCACCGGCCCCTCGTTTGTGGTCAGGGACTGGAGCAGAATCAAATTTCAAAACGAGATGATGATGGTCAGTACATATAGCACGGAAGCACCCTTTTCTTTCCTTTCGGGCGCATATGCATCCCATCATGTTACAGGTCAGAGAGGGGAACAAAAGAAAGCTCATGTTAACCCTCGCCGCGATTCTCACAGGCACTGGTAAATCCCTCGAGCGCCGCGTCATAGAGCCTGTCACTGCTGTTCTTTTTGTGATGTGCTGTGTAGCCATTGGGTTTGTGCTCGCTGTCGCTGCTAAATGTCACAAAGGCCACGGGGGACATCGGTCACATCATGGTCGTCATAGGCATCATCATAGTCACAGCGGAGGACCCTTCCCCCCCAACTATGATACCTGTGGTACAAGCACACAGCAATACTACTCTAGCGATGGCGGGGATTGTGTCGGAAATTGTCTTGCTGCGCTGTTTTGTTGTGGCGTTAGTGATGATTAAGTAAGGCCTGCCAAAACCCGCCCATGGGGGCCCGCGCCGGCCCAAGTAAGTGGATCTGCGGACAAAGACGGAAGAAACTTGAGGGCTACTCTATACCTATGAGCGTAGTTTGCTACTAAAGGTCAAGATGGAGTGAGCTCAAAGTACCCCTGAGAAAATATTAAAGGAATTCAGGGCAAGCCCAAATATTAAGGCGGACGCTACTTGTCCATCAACCACTTCTTCCTTCATTTCTTCCTATTGGGCATTCATTGTGTATATGCAAGGGTTGACTGTATCAAAAGGGTATAATCGTTCCAATTTTCATACTTGACCGAGGTTGAATGTCTGGTAGTAGCGGTGATCCGCGGGTGCTCCTAAATCCATTAAAGACATGCAGATTTCAATCCCGTATCTATGGTAAGTGAAATGTGCGAGTTTAAATCCCCACGAAGGGCCAAGGATGGTACCTGATCGTGGTTTGAGGTTTAATCTAAAAAAAAGCCTTATTCGTGCTTATTGTATTTCGTCATCTAGCTAAGTTTCTAATGTAGGGCACAAGTTCACTAACTGATATAAGTATAAAAGAGTCCTATATGCTACTGTTGATGCGTGGTTAAAATATAAGGGACTTCTTGGAGCTCTTTAAGTCCTACTGGTCTAAGGAATCAAAACAATTGCAAATAATACAAGAGTAATTAAACAAGAAAATAACGTCACCATTCGATGAAATAGTGCACGGAGTTACAAAAATAAAGTTTTGAAATGTAAAAACTGTAAATAGTCGCTTGCATTACAATAGATAACTTGTGAATACACCTTTAGCTAGTTTTGAGCACGTCACTCTCAGTTAAGATGTACTACAAATATTTGCTATTATTATTATAATTTGACAACAAGAAAGTAACCTCAAAATGCCCTTCTCTTTATACTTTTTGGTTTAGCATTCCATACACAGCCCTAGCAGTACAAAAACGGTCACTCCGGTCATTGCAATGATTGTCGCTTGCTTACTCAAATCACATCCTCAAACTCTCTACCGACCCTGCTAACGGCGGCAGCTACCTTGTCGGTTCGATTCGAGCTACTAAAGGCCAAAGCCCTCCTAACTGCTCCCCTTTTGTTTGCAATCTGGATGGGGACCAGCAAAGCGAGCCTTGCGATAACGTGATGATGAATTTGATCAATGCAAAGAGCCCCGTTAAAAAAACATATCTCTTTTATTAAAAGAGAAAGAAAGAAAGGAAGAGACAAAAAACAAACCTAAAAAACAACGATTTGGAATTTGAAATCACACGCACTCTGTTGCTGTACGCTACTTGAAGAGTCTCGAAGGCCCCATGAAACCAACAAGCCTCATCCTAGAGTAAGGTGCTGTATGATTAAGTGCAATACTAATCTGTGGCCTGCAGGGCGTCAAGCTCCGCGTCCATTTCACGGCCTCGGGCCGTACTATGGAAGTTGTTAAAGCAGAAGAGCCAGAAAACAAACGTCTACATAATAGAGAATAGTAGTGGTGATGCTTGTTCTCAAAATTTCTGCACGAAGGCATCATTTATATACGTGTTGTTGTTGCTGCTGCATCGATGGCGGCTGCGATGGCAGTTGCGCCTCCGATGATTAGGAAATATGGAAACCGACCCATTAGGTACCTTACCTACCCTTATGGGCCATGCCGGCTCTAGCAGTAGGGACAGATTACCCATTGTAGATTTGTTTTTTCTTTCCTCTCTTTTTACAGTTGATAGCATTGTGGTGGCTCCCTGTTAGCATCCCCAAGCAAAGGAATAAATTGAATTGTAGAAATTGGAAACGAAGTTGTGAAAAGAGTCTGTTGTGACATTGGTAATAATGACACTGAAGTACGATACAGCTATTCTGCTCACAAATAATACAATAATCCGGAAAGGGCGGAAGAGGGACAGCGCAAAATATGATTAAAATATGTTCAACATCTAAATAAAGACAGCTTGACTGAGTAATGTTTATATTATTATAGAACCACATGTGGGTTTTGATTCAAAAGTAGTCGCTTTTTCGTACAAACGATATAAATAAGCGTTATACGAGCGTTTTATATCTATTCTAAAAATATTCAATTATTATTACCGGGGCTTAAAATAAACGAGTGTCTAACTTGCCCGCTTACCTCGACTGCAAAAAGACAAGAAAACTCCTTTTCGGCCATAATTCAGTTTGACTCGTTTTTATTTCATTTTTTTTTTTCCATATTTGTTTTCATTTGACTAATTCGTCCCTTTTGGTCTTCTTTTGAACCTTAAATCATTAGGAACACTCTCGTTTACTGCCGGGCTTTTCTTACCAGGCAAACATGAAGCTTCACACTGCGCTAATTTTCGGCCTCCTGGTTCAATTCTCCATCGCTCTCTCTTGGGGCAAAAAGAAGCCGAATCCAAGCCCCTACGATACCGCCCCCGGCTGGAAAATTGCTGCCCACATCCCTTATGATTATGATTTGAGCAACGACCGCCTCTGCCCTGCCGATACCAAAACAGCCATACAAGGCCGATGTTATGACCCCCATAACGACGCCATGTTCGCTGCCCATTATATACTGAGAGACACGAAGCATAATAGGAAAGCTAGTGAGTATAAGGAACGCAGAGAACTCTGTACTCTTGTCTATCGATCTCACATGACAATTATCCCTTAGTGACAAGAAGAAACAGGAAAAAGGAGAAGAAATTTGACTGACGCTTATTTTAATTCCATAGTCGGTCGCGGCGCAGCTTTAGGAGCGCTGTGCTGTATTACCAAGGATAAGCTTGATGGATTTTTGGAAACGTATAAAGCTTCGTTTGATGAAAGAAACCCGGGTAGGTACGCGGAATTCGTTCCCAATGAGGGACGGTTTGATTACGGTTTTCGGGGTGCTAGAACTAAAAAGAACCACTGCTCAACCGGTTTTGGGGCATTTTGTGACAAGTTGGGGAGCTGCATGAAGCCCAGCAGCTCTGGAAATAGACCAGGCGCTTCTTTAGCTACCAGTTGTTTCTGGGGGGGCATCGGTGCCGGCATGCGTTGAGCGTGTTGGGTTGCACATAAGAATAACTTATGAGAGCTTACTTGGCAGTACGAAAATAATTCTTTTTTTCTTGTCTTTTAATTTCTTCATCACTGGACAAAAACGGGTGAACCATAATTACCATATGCACTAACACAAAATTGGCGGTTCTCAGCCCAGATGGCGCTCAAATAAGCGGCGCGAGTGGCAAGTAAAACAACAAACCCCCACGGTCACGATTGCCGGGGTTGGGTTGGACAAGTTCAGTGTGGGTAATACAGTCCGCCTGTCCCGCTCTCGGGGGCGCTAGCTTTCCGCCGGGTCGCACTTGTATTACCGCGATCAATTGACCAATACAGAGCAAGACAAGGCTGCATTCGTCTTTGTCTGCGGTATTGTTTTATACTAAGGTAGGCATAAACACAATGTTTTTCAACGGCGCGATTGCAATCGTGCTTCTTGTGCCAACAGATACGTTGAAACCAAGACGACGGCAGTAGCATGTTCTTTTAGTACGCACGTCCACCGGCCTGTTGCCTCTCCCCACAATTAAGCGCTCGATAAATGCATGCATGCACGTTGTTGGTTGTTCTCTTCCTACTTGGGGCGGGTGTTCCAAGCTTCGCTTCCAGGGATGCCACTCAAAGTGCGACGAATAGCACGGCAAGAAGGCAGCCTAGAATAATAAAGATACCCAGGTAAGGTACCTAGGCAAATGGTAGGATGACCTTTTAACCCTTAGCGGAAACCCCCTTGTCAACACCAAGCCCGAACTGCCCAGTCATCGAACCGCCCATCGACCCAGACTTGTTCCGACATTTGAGCCCACCCACGCACACCATAAACAAGCATACCAGACCTCCTACTGGTTCCCGCACTATGTATGGTACATGCCCAACGACCAAACCTGCATGCTCGCCCACACACACTTGTTCCAGGCCCGCCAGCTGGGGCGACTTCTTCCAGCTGTCTACTCTGGTTAATAATGTGCCGGCCCCGCCGCTGATTTGACATATCATATTCGGGAAAGGATGTGTTCATGGGGCGCTTGTTCCAGCGCTACGACGCAAGAGAAAGGGGGCGACAAACCGTGCAAGTTGCCGGTCCTGGGGGGGCAGGGGTTCGCCCAAGGGAAAAGATGACTCTTGGGGAGGGTTCCGCTGCTGCTGCTTCTGCGGCCCAGCAGCTTTCGGACTTGGAGAGGTCGGGAGGAATCCCCAAAAAAAGGCTCTTGAATCCACAATGAAGTAAAGCCCAACTCAAGTCTTTCTTGGCATGTATTGCTATTCATCGAGAACCCCACTGGACTTAACAGCCACTGTCCAACTTCCCACTGTTGACTTCTGACCCTATCGTTGATTGCCCCTTTCTTTGTACCGTATATCCATACACCTGATTTTCAATAAAAAGACCACAAGAGTAGCCAACAAAAAGATGGCCGAGGCAGTAGGACTAGTCGTTAGCTGTTGGGAGTTGGCCGGTTATGTCTCGAAGGTGGTCAAGCAGGTGAAGCTGATAAAGGACGCGCCGGAAGACATCGGAAAAAAGCAACAACAAATTTCGCAGCGCGCCGAGAGCATCATGATAATTCTACAAACGCCAGGCCTTGATGCCGAATGTCAGCGGCATCTGTTGTCGAGCTCGCAACCTCTTCTAACCGCGATGCACGAGGCGCAAGAGCTCCTTGGGCATCTGTTCCCGAAAGGTCGAGAGGGAAAGTGGGATTCAATTCGTGGTGGCTTTGAAGCGGTACGGAACAAGGACAAGATCAAAGATGCTTTCGACAAGGTTCTTCAAGCGCAGAATGCATGGATGGGAGGAATGCCCGTGGTCTTGTATGGTCAACATAGGTACGTTTCACAGTATACTTGATAACTTCTTTTCTGATTTTTCTTTCACGAGTTTGACAGCAAACCCTTTTGACATACAGGAATGTTTTGGTAGAAATCGTAAACGGACTGCTTCGCGCAGAGGCCGTGGGAGCCGAAACGCTTGCTTCTACTGGCCGGATCGAAATCGCCACTGCGGGCACACAAGAAGAGGTCAAAGAGGTGAAGGAGGTTTTAGGTCAACTGACGCTGCTAACTCGGCAAATATACAACCGAGCCGTCGTAGAAACCAACCAAAAGATCCCAGCTGGCATGGCCACGAATAGCACTGCCATAGAGAGCAAGGCACTAGCGCCCGTGGCACACAAGATGGCAATAAATAATCTCAACAGTAAGGGCTGCAATTGCGTCAGGATATCGACTCGCCGGACCATGATCAAAGCCCGCTTCGTGTCCCAGTCCCTCTATGATCACAGGCCAGACTGCCCTTACTACCAAAGCGGCGACAAGACACAAGCCTACTTCGCATACCTGCCATCCTGGAGTGTTGCCTGGCTACCCGGCCTTGGGGGAAAGTCTGTGACGGTCGGTTGGGCCCAGAGCTTCAAAGGTGGCGCGTATTCTATCGATCCCATCCTGCGGATGACGCACCAGGTTAAACGCGAGGACTCTCCGGTCTTTAAGGTGCTTGACCAGTTCATCTCAGGTTTCCCTTGGGCGTTGTGGGTAGGGGAAATCCAGTTTCCACCAACAAAAACGCCCGTCGACAAGCATGAGGATCTGGGGGAAACCATAACCAGAATCAAGTTGCTCTTTCAAACAGGCCAGGGCTTTCCAACGGACGTGGATGAAAACGGGCAGTCCATATGGCAGGTATGATTCCTTTGCTTCAAGTGGACTAGTAACCGCAACGGATCCAGTGTACTGATGGGGAACGCAGACCAGTTTGATGATGCTTGAAGCAGCCCTGCGAGGCCGCCATGACGAGCTGATACCTTTTCTGCAAGAGCTTTTGTTGATGCTCTTGGAAAAGGGTGTTAGGCCTGATCAGGAACACCGCAGTTCCGACTATTTAACGCTCAAGAGGATATGGTCACTCCCAATCTGCGACGTTAGCTATCAATTCCACGAAGGGAAGACGACAGCCTTTGACGGCTTTAGACTACCGCTTTATGACGAACTGAAGGCCGAAAAATATGTCGAGCACCAGGCCAAATTTGAGTCGATATTTGAAACGACGCCACCGAGGACCTGGAGGCCGTTGCTTCGGGTTCATCCAGAACTCTTGGATGGTAAGTGATCTGTACAGCCTGTCAAAGCAAGGAAGCACGAGAATCCTGGGCACAACGCTAACAGACTGCGTAGATTATGAACTTCCAACAATATCCAAGAAGCTACTGCTTGCATGCACGATTGAGGAGTTCAAAAACGGTGTGACATACGAAGAAATTCAAGAATGGGAAAGAGAAAACAACTGGTGGCGCAAGAGGGTGCTTCTCGGCTGGCCAGAGGTTATTCCATACTTGGTCGAGGCCGGATGCGTCCTCCCACTTGCACTAGAAGATGCTTGCGTGACTGGTTGCGTCGAAGTAGTTCGCGCACTTCTCAAAGTGGAGCATATTTCTATTCAAATTCTGCATTTGGACGCGGCGTTCGAGTGCGGGAGTGTTGAAATCCTGGAAGCTGTGGTTCAAGAAATGGTTGCTAGACGGGACATGATGTGCGAGCTGGCATCGGCCGTCTTAGAGCCAGACGTTTGGGCTGGGTTTGGCATGTGCGATCGAGGTCGGGCGCTATCATCAAAGGATGCACGCAGGCTGCTCGATATTACACTGGACGAGTATCAAGGCAGGCTCGCCGAAGCCTTGAGGGCTCTTGAGAGCCCCAAGGCCTATTTCTCGATTGACTCCAAGTTCAGCGATCCTCAGACCGACGAGCGCAGAATGGTTGAACGATTGAGTTGCATTGGCCTCTTTGAGGAATACATGTTTCCAGAACCGGCCCGTTGCGAGTTGGTAGGGAATTATGTAGGCGCTATCCAGTGCCTCCTCGACGCGGGCTTTCATGACCTAGACAAGAAAGATTATAACGGGGAGACGCTACTTTACAGGACTTGTCACAATTACAAGCCTGAAGGGGCAGAATTTGGAGTCAAAGATCGCGACCTTCTCTGGCTTTTGGAAAATAGCAGCAAAGCCCAGTTTCCGAGAGAACTAGTTTCGGAGCATCAATCGCTTGTCAGCCCTATATTTTATGCGGCGAGTGTTCTAAGACATGTCAGCATCGAGGCTTTGCAAGATGCAGGGGTACTTGAGCAGCTATCAGAGGTGCCAACCGATCTCTGCGAATGCTTTTGTTCTTCCGACGGATGTATGCCGCATTACATGTTTCTGAGATGTGATGGCAACGGTTGTCAAGAGAACGCAAAACACGACGCATGCACCGGAGGCGCATACGAAGTGACGGCTCGGGATGGTTGTTTGCATCAGTGGTGTGAAGCATGGGCACTTCCGAACCCTCAAAAGGAACTTTACTATGCCGAAGCTTGTCGTCTTGAGATTTTTGAGAGGTTGGGGATGAAACACACCTGCTGTGCTTCAGGACGGCGAAAGGATTACATTGAGCGGATTCACGGGCTGGGAGGTTTACGTTCCAGGTTCGACGCCTACCAAGCTGGGATACCACAAGCAAACATACCAAACAGATGGCCGCGAGTCGACGATGCCGAGCGGCAAGAAATCCAAGAAGAAGACTGTGAACTAAAGGCACAGCTGGACAGGATTATGCATCACTATGACAAGATACGAGCGATATTTCTGACATCCCTGGTCTGTGGCGAGACTGGCGAAGACTTTTGCGACTCTTTCTGGTTCTTTTGGTGGTCGTGTGTTGATCAGATCCTGCCGCCGTTGGGGAAGGACAAGTGCGTATATCGTGGAGTTGAATTCAACCAGCGGGAGGTTTACAAGTCGCGGAGTTTGTATGAGAAAATGGATAAAGAATTCGCAGACAAAAGGGAAGACGAAAAAGAGGCTGCTCTGGATGCAGCAGGATACAAAGGCAAGAATTTTGGGGATGTGGTCGATGAATATTTTGGAGAAAGCTTGGATACAATTGTATTTTTGCGTGGTCGGAGAGCCGATTAGGCAAGTTGCGATCGTTGGGGATTTGGGTACGCAGTTGTAAGGGTAAGTAGTAAAGGTGGCACTATGGTCAGGTATTTTATTCCATTGTATCTGGTTTGAGTCTCGATACTGTCAGATCGTACGCATCCACCCAATCCGTGTTTGTTTTTGACCACAATTTAAGTATTAATATAGAGATGCAAAGTTCCGTGCACTTTACGGAAATTTGATGCATCTTTCTTGTTCCCTAATTTTTTCTTGTCAACTTTTCTAGTCATCCACGCAATCTCAGTCTCTAAATCAAAGATCTGGTGTGGTACTAGGAGGGCAAGGTACACAAAGATTTCTTGCTGCACCTCTGCTCCTTCTCCTGGTGCGGACTACTAGGCTAATAAAAATGCGGGGGCGCATCGCGCTTATCCGCGATTAGGTGTGCAGTCGCTCGCTCAGAGTGGAGGGCAGCTATCACGCCAGTGCATCCCCGACCGTCAACATGGCCGAAAGTCTACCTCGAATTTGACATCATAACTCACTCCAGCGCCTACACGGGAACACATCGCCCACATTCTCCCTCGACTTCGAAACACGCTTCTGTTTTCTCTGTTGCTGTTCCAAATCTTGTCGCTCCAACATCCTTATCGAACCAGAAAGCCACACCCTTGCCCCCCGTGGGAACCCCGCGCCGCTTGACTGCTCACACACATCCTCCTCCTCTCCTCGCTTCTACCGACGCCGCCTGCACAAGGCAACAGCACAACTGCGACATAGCCATCAGCTACTCAGGCACACAGGAATCTAGCCGTCCCCGGGAAGCCTGGGCGGGGAATATCGCACCGCCATGCCGCCGCCGTCTTGGATTGCCTATTCCAATAGTGGAATCAACAAGATCACGATGGCCGTTAAGTTCGACGAGGCGGCCAAATACCAGCAAGCATTCGACCACTACATGGATGGGTGCGAGGACCTGATGAAGGCAGTCAAGGAAGAGGTCACCCCCGAAGGAACCCGCGCCGCGTTGCGTCAAAAGATGGCCGAGTATCTGCTGCGAGTCGAGAAACTGGACGCGCATCTCAAGGCAGAGAAGGCAAAGAAGGAAGGAGCAAACGGACAATCCAACAACGCCATCGCAAGCAATGGACAAGACGATGACAGCAAGAAGTTGCGAAATGCGCTCGAGGGCGTGGTTCTTCAGGAGAGGCCCAACGTGAAATGGGAGGACGTCGCGGGTCTCGAGGCTGCCAAGGAATCGTTGAAGGAGGCGGTTCTTCTACCAATAAAGTTTCCGCAATTCTTCTCAGGCAAGAGGAAGCCGTGGAGGGGTATTCTCTTGTATGGACCGCCGGGTACGGGTAAGAGTTATTTGGCAAAGGCGGTTGCCACCGAGGCCAAGAGCACGTTTTTCAGCGTGAGCAGTTCGGATCTTGTGAGCAAGTGGATGGGAGAGAGTGAAAGGTACGATTCTGAGTCTTTGCGGAACAGAGACAAACAGAGCTGCGCGAAACCTTGCTAAAATCCAAACACACTACATCACACAGACTAGTCAAGCAGCTCTTCGCCATGGCCCGAGAGAACAAACCATCCATCATCTTCATCGACGAGGTAGACGCCCTCTGCGGAGCCCGTGGCGAGGGCGAGTCGGAAGCGAGCAGGCGAATCAAGACCGAGATGCTGGTGCAGATGGACGGTGTCGGCAAGGACAGTGAAGGTGTCCTCGTCCTGGGAGCGACAAACATACCGTGGCAGCTCGACTCGGCCATCCGTAGACGTTTCCAGCGCCGTGTCCACATCAGCCTCCCCGATCTCGCAGCAAGGACCACCATGTTCAAGCTCGCCGTCGGCACAACTCCATCGAGCCTGACCAACGAAGACTACAGAGAGCTCGCAAAGCTAGCTGAGGGGTACTCTGGCAGTGATATTTCCAACGTGGTAAATGACGCCCTGATGGAACCGGTGAGGAAGATGCAGATGGCGACACACTTCAAAAAGGTATACTATTTTGGGCTCTATTCTTCTGGGGCGCAATTCCTTACTCCCAAAAACAAAATCTCTCTACAAAAACTGACAACCATGGCCCTCCAGGTCATGCACGATGATGTCGAAAAATACACCGCCTGCTCACCAGGCGATCCAGAGGCGATAGAAATGACTCTATGGCAGTTGGAGGGAAAACAACTGGTCGAGCCCCTCGTCACGTACAAGGACATGGAGAGAGCCATCAAGGGGACACGACCCACCGTTTCCCAGGACGACCTGAAGAAGAATGCAGAATGGACAGAGGAGTTTGGCAGTGAAGGTGCATGACCAAACCGCGATATACCATTTCACCTTGTTTGAAAACTTTTCTGTTTCATCGTGGCACATATTTCGCAAACACAGCTGGTTAGATAACGAATTCTACGCATCCAACGAGAATAATGAAGACAGGGCACGCTTGAACAAGTCGGATTAGAAACCCGAGAAAATCCAATACCATCTGTGAAACTTATGTCTTCATGCCATCTTTTGTACCGAGATGCGATGGGCATGATACATGGAGAAACGTAAAGTAGACCTGAACACCGGAACCCAAAAAAAGACCTTTTCCCATGAGAACTCCTAATACTGAACAAGGCAAACATCAAGAGACGAGAAGTGCAGAGGAAAAAAAACAAAGACAAAGATGAGGGAGCAGCAAAATATTAGACAGTCGCATCTGGTCTGAAATTATGCGGCGACCTCGGACTTTCTCTTCTTCTTCTTCTTCTTCTCGCCGCCGTCAATCTCCATAACGTCGGCCACGTCCATTGACTTGCGCTTCTTGTCCTTCTTCTCCTTCTTGTCTTTCTTTTCCTTCTTGTCCTTCTTGGGCGCGTCGGCCGAAGCGGAGACGTGCGAGGCGTGGTTGGGGTCCAACATCTCAGTGTCGACATCCATGTTGCCACCGTCCTCAAGAACCCTCTTCATGGCCTCCTGCATGGCGTCGATGTTCTTCTGCGGCTTCTTGCCCGAGTTGTAGAACTCGAGACGGTCCTCCAGCTGCTGGCGGAGGGCTTCTCCAAAGCGAGAGCTGGGCTGCTCGGAAAAGTTGTCGATCCTGGATGCGATACTGCACTTGTTTGCGAGGAAACGCGAGATGCGACCCTTTTGCCTGGCGCTGGCGCGGCTGATGAAGGAGCTCTGGTAGATCAAACCGTACTTGGGCGTGTTGCCCTTGGTCTTGAGGGCACGGAACAGGGCCTTCTCGGCACCAAGGATCTGAAGCGTCGAGGCCGGGTACTTGGAAAGGTTGGTGAGCGAACCAGCGTGCGAGATGAGGCGGGCTGCAACGGGAGTGCCGAGGATAAATTGCAGGTTGGGTGCAACAATGCCCATCTTGCTGTCGAGAGACTCGGCGAGGACCTTGCGGTAAGCAGCCATCTTGCTGACGCTGGTGGCGAAAGCCTTGACCATCTCGACGTCGGGTTCTGAGATGTCCTGACCCATGGAAACCTTGGCGGCGTCGATGATGGCTTGAGCCTTTTCTCCATCCTCGTCGAGCACAGCAGCAATGTCGTGCAGCTTGCTGTCATCCAACTCCTTCTTGTTGCCAATCAGAAGCACCAACCTGGCGTAGGTGACGTTGTCCGAAACAATCTTGATAAGCTCGGGGAAGTGCCAGCCGTACCATTCCCTGACGCGCATGCAGCCGGCGTTGATTCCCTTGTCGAGGGCGTCGAGTGTAGCGATCTGCTGAATGATGTGATTGTCGTTGCGGTGGACGTTGAACTTGACCTTGTTGCGTGAGTAGGCATGACCAAGACCCAAGCTACCCCTGAGGATGTCGCCCTCATGCAGTGACTTGAGCAGCTTCTCGGCGTGTGTCCTGATACCCCTCAACAGGTCGGCCACAACCTCGGACGTGTCCATGGTTTCGCATTCGACACCGGGAAAGAGAGAGCTAATCTCGCCTGCGAGCTTCTTGTCAGATACACCAAGGACGACCTTGGACTTCTTGCCGCTGGTCTTTGGGAGGGCGAGCTCGAGCGCGTTCTTGAGGAAGTCGGTGACGAGACCCTCCGAGATCTCGTTCATGTTCTCCAGACCCTCGTGGAATTCCCTGAGGGAGGTCAGCAGGACAATCATAATGTTTGAAAGAAGCCATCTAATTCCAGGCGTGTATCCGGTTTACTCACGGCCATGGGGACCAGTTGACCAGCTTCACCATCTTGCCAAACCTGGCAAGGTCCGCCATAGAGTCCTGAACCTCCTTTAGCCTCAGACCGACCGAGTCGGCCTGGTGAACCACCTCAAAGATGGCATAACCAGCTGGGGTCTCGTGTAAAAGGTAATTGACGTTTGCCATTGTTTTGGTGGGTTGGGCGCTGGCTTTGCGCGCTTCGATTGTTGTCGAAAGTTGTCCTCGATGGTAAAACACAATTTGAGGTTCTCGCGACCAAAATTTCCGGGTCCGAATTTTTTTTTTCTCCTCCTGTCGCGGGAGCTCTGGCGGAGCTCTTTCATGCACGGGCCTCTGTGCATTTGGGGGTGGGGCAGTCATGTGATCTGGGATTTTGAAAGATGGCCCGAAATCATTCGGTCAATTGACACGGCTCAGTGTTTCCGGATTAAAAAGACGGACAGGGTAGGTGAGCGCAGCCCCCAGTGGATACATACGAAATACCTGGTTTCTAGCCAAAGCTAATTTAGCATGCCAAGATACGACTACGAAACGTTGTCCGAACTGAATGGAACATCGCAACTCACATCGGTTTATCTATACTCTGCACCGGCACCAAGGTAACAAACATCCAAAGCGCATTTCACTAGCAAAATGGTAACTTCTTTACATCTATTCTGTGCTTTCGCAGCTTCAATTGCATTGGTAATCGAAGGCTCTCAAGACCCGCATCCCAATAACCTTAACTTTCTCCAATGCCATTCTTCATGTCTAATTATGGCTTGGTATGTCCGTTCCCAACAATGTCCGACGCTCGCCCTCGTATCATGTTTCAATATTTCGTGAATGGCGTTATACTGGGTAACCCGCTGATTGATGATATATTACCCTTGTATCCGGAGTGTTGCTAGCGATTGTCTTTGTAGCAGTCGTAGACGGCGTTTTCCTCCTCCTGCGGGAGTTGATAGTTCCTTTGCATGTATCTATAGGAGCGAGTAGCAAGTCAGAATCAGGGTTGAAGGATATATCGACGGGACTGGAATCCACGTACGTTCGCAACTCGTATAGCGCGCTAGAGATGGAAAACTTCAGGTGTTGCTGGGGGTTGCCAGTGGCAATCCACTCCTTCAGAAGATTGAACTTGGAAGGGTCTACGCGACCATCGGTCGGGTCAACGCCGGGGAGGTTGATTTTGTTGATAAAGTGTATGGTGGGTGGCTCATATGGATATTTGTCGCTACAGTGTAGCTTCAAGCTGTAAATTCTGTCGCAAAAGTTGCTCTGGTTCCTTCCGCCAACAATCTATATGGGAAGTTAGCCATGAGAATCAAGTCGCATTGGCTTCGTGGACGGCTTGGATATCGCTGTCTTAGGTAAAGGTTTCGCATACCACTGAAGGGCCGATGATGGTACCAACCCATGTGTGTAGGTCTTGGTCTTCGTCGTTGGAAGGTCGGCCGGCGGAAACAGCAGCTTAATCCGAGAGAGTAAGACATTAGCTTAGCACTCACGAAGCCTAGTTATTGGGAGCCGAAATTCGTACTTGGCCCCTCTACAGCTTCAAAAGCTGCCAGCTCGTCGAGTAGAATAAATATGCGGGGTTGGACAGCTTTCGCCATGGTTGCTGATTGCAAAGTGCGCGGTGAATGCGATTCAGTGATATGAGATTAGAGGACGCTCCCTCATGCAGCAAAATTAGTTTGCGGCCGGATCAGCGCCAACACAGTACTGGAGGTGACTTTTGGTTGACGCGAGGTTTGCTCACAAGAGTTCCATCATTCCCTTGAAAGTCAGCGCGGGGGACGGCGGTACAAGCTGCGACGAACAAAGTGGGGTTGTCCCAAGGCGGTGGATGTTCTGCCACGCTTTGTCATCCAACATCTCCAGGATTTGGTCTTGGCACTCGATACTCCCTGGTACGTGCAGGGGTATCAGTGCGACGTGTCGTGAGACGAGAGCAAGCAACGGAGCAGCTGCCTTGAAGGTCCTACTGGCCTAGAATTGTTCTTATACGACCGTTCTATCAATCAAGGAACATTATTGACAACCATACATGACCCAAGAAGGCTTTCGCGGCTTGTGACCGACTGTAGACGAAAGATCCAGGCTACGATGTCGAAGGGTCTGATTCCACTGTTACTACCAAGATGACGGCACAGCTCCTTGCCACAGAGCTCACCAACCTCATTCAGGAGAGCAAGAGGAAGCACAATGACCTTAGACAAGTATGTACACATCCAATTTTCTGGCTATATTTTTGGATATCAAACTCATTTTCGCTCTTTTTTTTCAATAGGCAGCAGAAAGATCACTAGAGGAGCTGAGGAGCTTGAACATTTCCTCCGAGGCTCAACTTGGTCCAGGTTTGTCACGTGCTCATAGCTTCTCTTTGATACCCCTGATATGGTCGGACCGACAAACTAACCCACAATCGCCCTGGATATGTAGAATTGACACAGAAAACCAACTTTGCTAATCCTTTTATTATCGCTTGCGGCACCAAAAATGCCAAATTTACGGGTATTGCCATCGTCTGTCTACAGAGACTCATCGTCTCCAAGGCCCTACCAAGACCGAGGTTGAATCAGGTCCTAGAGGCATTGCAAGGGGCAACTTCGGCTGGACTGGATGTCCAACTCAAGATACTACAAGCACTACCATCTCTGCTGCAGAATTACTCCAGTGACATTCGAGGCGAGCTCTTGGTCACGGCCTTGAATATCTGCTTCATTCTGCAGTCCAGCAAGAATGCTATCGTAAACAATACATCTGCAGCAACTCTCCAGCAGCTCGTCGTCACAGTTTTTGACAAGGTTGTCACAGAAGACAGTTAGTCTCGGTCAACCACTTTCCTTAATGGTTTGCGCTTCTAACACTCTTTGGTAGGAGAAACACCTGATGGCCCAACAGTGGGTGAGGCGCCCACCGATGGCGGCGTCGTATCACTTAAACCAGCTGCGATGGATGCTTACCGCGTATTCAACGATCTCTGCCTTTTAACCGAGTCTCAGAGGCCCGAATATCTCGGGTTTACAGGTCTTCCGCAAACGTTTGGCCTGGAGCTTATCGAGTCTGTCTTGACAAACCATGCTAGCACAATCACCAGCCACCCGGAACAAGCCCATATTTTGCAGACCCGCGTGATGCCATTTATTGTCCAGTCTCTTGGTGCGAAGTTGAACTTCCCTACCACTGTCAGGTTTCTCAGGATACTCTACACCATCTTGCGAAGACATCTCACCCTGTTACCATCCGAGTGCGGTGAAGCTCTTGATATTCTTACGCGACTTTTAGACCAGGAAACGCTTACATGGAAGCGGTCCTTGTGTATGGAGGTTTTCAGGGGTATATTTTCTGATGCTGGTCTGCTGCGGAAAGTATACTCGCTTTTTGACGCACGTGAAGGCCAGCAGAAAGTACTAAAGAATCTCATGGCTACCTTTGTTCGTGTCAGCACCGAGAAACCCAACGTCATTGGTCTTGGTCAGCAATCTACCATCCCCGTGGCAAACCCATACTCTAGCATTGGAGCGACAACCGATCAGGCCATGTTGGATGCGGCTGGTGTCGGTGGCATCATCAGTGGGCCTGCCGGCTCTGAGGGATACAACACGGGCATCAGTACGCAATGGAGCTCAGTCAGGGTTCCCTGCATCGACCAGCTGGATAAAACTGAGCCACCATCTATACCCGAATCATACATCTACAGTCTCACTTTGGCATGCATCACGTCATTATCCGAAGGGCTGGCTAAATTCATCCTCCCACTCACTATTGCTGACCGGAGCAAAAGACGGGGGCCCAAGGCAGACATGGGAGCGGGTAGTGGTAGAAACTCCCCAGCACCCCCGGCGGAAGAAACAATGGGAGCTCAAGGCAAATGGGCTCTTGAGAGAACATCGTCTTACAAGAGGAATCCTGTCCCAGTTAATCCTCTGCTACTTGAGGACCATCCTCTCCACACCGACATCAAAATCTGCGCAAACATTGTGGACGAATGCTGGCCAGCTATCTTGGCCACATGCTCTACGTTTCTTACATCGGCCCTTGACTCCGAATACTATCATGGCCTCGTGCGAGCCTTTCAAAAGTTTGCACACGTGGCCGGCCTCTTACAGTTGACAATTCCCAGGGATGCGTTTTTGACGACCCTTGGAAAGGCTGCAGTACCACCAAATGTTTTGACTGCTTGCTTGAGTGGTCCAGGTGCACGGCCACAAACTCCTACTGGCTCGGATTCAGCAAACAGCCTTCTGGGTAATGCACGAGGCATTCTCAGTGCCGATAATCTCCAAAATCCTGACAGACCCAGACAAGGTTCGGTTGTAGATGTTGGGCCCGCCACGCTGAACACAAGAAATATGCTTTGTCTACGAGCTTTGCTGAATCTCGGTATTGCTCTGGGTCCCACCCTGGAAGAATCATGGCGAATACTTCTAGAGACTCTCCAACAAGCAGACTTTGTCTTGTTTGCATCAAGCAAAGTGGCAGGCAGAGTCCCAACCGCTACGCGAACTCCTGATCAGCAAGCTGACAGTGAAGCACAAGCTTTGCTTGGAAACTTTAATACAGAAGTCAAAGCTGTGGAGACAGCTGCATCGCGACTCTTTGAGAGCACGGTGGACTTTTCCAACAAGTCTTTTGTCGAGGTCGTCAAGGCAGTCTGCGATTTGCTCGACAAGCCAAACGAGCCTGGTTCACCTGCAGTAACACGCCCAGAGTCCCCAGCTTCTAGCAGCGGAAATGACACTCTCAGAACACCTGGACAGCGTCACAGGCGGACCATGAGCTCGATGAGCGTTTCTGCAGCACCGTCAGCGGCTGCTACTCAACAAGATCAGTTCGCATTGGCAAAGCTTGGAGACCTTGCCTCTATAAACCTCGAGAGGCTGTTGACGTATCCTCCCGCTGATTCTGGGTGGATGCCGCTGGTGTCAGAGCTAATTGGTACATTGAGTTCTGCGACTGTCAATGCCGCTGTTCGATCGCGCGCCGCCGACATTCTTGTTCGCTTTGTCCTTGAATGTGTTATTGCTGTGGCTGGAACCCCAGATGAGGTCAGGGGAGCAATTCAGCTTCGCCTGTTCGAAGCGTTGCGTGATTCACTGCTGCCGCTACAAATGCCAAACAGGGACATTACTGTTTCTACGCATTCAACAGACGTGGAAATCCACAAGATTATTCTGGAGGGCTTGAAGAGTATCCTGGAAAACTGTGGAGAGTCTCTCCTGAGCGGTTGGGACATAACATTCGAAATAATTGACAGCATATTCTTGCGCCGCCGATTTGAGCCGACCAAAGAGGAAGATGAGACCAAGCCCCCTGAAGCATTGATGACCAGATCTATCAAGCTCATCAAGCCCTCCTTTGACTCTCTGCAACTCATTTGCTCGGATTTTCTGGCGTCTTTACCAAATTCGTGCTTTTTGCTTTTAGTTGATACGCTCTTTAAATTTTGCTCCCAGGATGACGACCTCAACGTTGCTCTGACGGTAAGCTATTCGCCAACTCCCTTTACGTGCAAGGCTAACAGCTGCATCTCAGACTGTGACATTCTTCTGGGCCATATCAGATTTTCTTTCTAGCAAAAGCCGGTCACTTTCAATCACAGAAGATATGGTAGAAGGGACAGGTGACTCTGCCTTGGTCGACCTTGCTTCAGACCCGAAACATCCCGCAGCCGATGCCGCCCTCTGGATGCTGCTTCTACTCAGGTTAACAAATGTTACGACAGACCAACGACTTGAGCTACGAAACAGTAAGTATCACTTGCCAGTGCCACGTGAACCCTTGATATTAACTTACTAAACAGGTGCTATTCAAACACTTCTGCGCATCATACATGCCTACGGAAGCAGCCTCAGCCCAGAAGCGTGGTCTATATGCATTAAATCGGTCATTTTTAGGCTTTTGACCTTCATCCAGACACGGCTGGGCTCAGCTCACAAGGATTCCAGAACTGTGACAAGAAGTGACTGGGATGAGACTGCCGTCGTTGTAATCAATGGCGTGTCAGATCTGTTATCAAACTACCTCGAAGTCCTTCTCGGCCACAGTGGTTTCAAGAGTATATGGAGCGACCTACTTCAACATTTCGCCAACTTGCTCGACCTTAACGTCTTGGATATCAATAGTGCCATATTCAACAGTCTTGGAAAGATACTATCCAAGGTTTCGGGTGGGTCTCAAAGGAGATTTGACAAGGAAGCTGTCGACCTTGCTTGGAACCTCTGGTCTCGCAGCCTTCCAGTGCCCCCTCCTCAGCAGATAGCTGGAGACAACCAGAAGTGCCTTGTTTCATGGATAGAGGCGCTTTTGGAGCTGTATCGACTAATCCATGAGACCTTGGACGTGGAACGTGTGCGACGTCTTCTGGCTCTTGTGCGCGAGGCCATGATCCAAGCCACCCCGGGATCGTATGCCAGCGATATCGAGTACGTAACGCCGTTGCAAGGTAAGATCCTCGACGTCCTACGGACGGTACGAACCGACATTAGTGGCAGCGCTCCCTCAGCCATGATATCACAGACGGCCGAATTTGTTGCGTTTGCATTCGATCCCAGCAGAACAATCAACACACCGACGCAAAAGCGCACTTACGTCGCCATGTCCAAGGAAAGCATGCGTATCTTGCATTATCACGTCACCAATAACGCAGCCGATGCTGATATGTTTGCAAGTGGCGCCTTCCACGCTGCTCTCGAGGCACTCGCTCGTCCGATCGTAATGAAGTATAGCTTTGGTGTGGTTACCAAGTCTATTCAGCCGTGGCGCGAGGCGACGGAGGCTACCCTGGCTATCCTCGAGACCACATTGCCACATTTGAAAGCCGCATCAGCTGAGGATGTGCCCCGGGACAGAGCTCAGGCCATCTGGCATAGCATTGTCGAGATTTCTAATGGCATTATTAGCGCGAACTGCGACTCCGCGCCGAGCAGTGCAGACCTGGAAGCGGACGAGGTGTTTGACGTTGATTCGTTCCAACGGCTGCGCGAGCTTATTGTGCCTGCATTGGGAGGACAAGATGTGGCCGAAAAGACAAGAAAGGCTTTTGCAGAAGGACTCTTCCAAACATCCATCATGCATGAGCTGACACCAGCCGAGAGCCAGGTCATGCAACCCAACGGATGCGATGTGCAGCGCGGTTTGGGTATGGTCCTAAAAGCCAGGGATGGTCGGACTGTCGATCCGGTGCGAACAAGGCGTGCCAAGATGGCAGGAGTCTGTCTCGAAGAGTTGTTTGCATTGGTTGAAGCCCAGGATGATGAGATGGATACGCCATCCATTGTAGTACACCCGCCGACTCCTCGGTTTCTCAAGTCAGCAAAGCCCACCACCACAGACAGCAAAGGCAGCGATAGGCTGGGAGACGGGATGCAGCATAATGCGAACATAAACAAGGATAGAGCAAGCCAGCATGTACAGCTTGCCCGAACGACAGCCCCGTACCTTATCCTCCGGTGTGCGCTCACCTTGAGAGCGTACATTGCAGATCAACCACTGCGCGGGCGCATGCCACAACCTCTGGGGGAGCGCGCGGAGCTGACACGGGTGCTGCAAGGGCTTGTTGAGTTGCGATCCGAGAGTGAGGCAATACCTGACCTGGATGGTGTCGAGAGCGAGACGAGAAAACATCTACTCAGGTTGTATCCTCTGCTCGTCGGGGCTGCAAGGGTTTCGGGGCGCATTGGGGACGGCAAGGTCCTGGGTCTAGTGGGAGAGGCTCTAGGGGTTGTTGGTGGGGAGTTTGGGTTGTAATAAGCTATCAACATCCTTCGATAATGGTCACGGGTTCAGTGTATTTAGAGCGCAGTAGTTGGCAAATTTTGATTCAATGCACTGCTTTTTAAGGCAGGCGACAGTAGTGAGTAGAATTACATGGCTTGTGTGATATCTTTTTTTTTTCCCAAGGCTCGATATTTCCATGAGCCTAAACTTGGTATGCTTCGACGATGATGAGAAGCGCATTTCAAAACCCTTCTATTTCTACACAAGAGATGCATAAACTGTTACACGCAGGAAGAGTATTAGAGCCTTGGGCTAAAACTCCACTGCAGGCCGACGGAAGGAGCATTTCCTGGCCTCAACCTTTTACCTGTCCTTCTTGGTTGCCTCGTCAAAGTCTGCAACAATACTATCCTTGACGGCGTCACCAGTTCCAGATGTTGATGAGGCAGTGGCATCTTCAACCTTGGCAACCGCAGCGCCGTTGGCGGCCTGGCCCTGCACGGCGCCCACTTTACCGTAGACGCTCAAGGCGGTGGCGATCATGCCGCCGATGTCACCAACGTTGCCCGGCACAACCACGGCGGTGCCCTCCTTGGCCAGCTTGCCAAAGGCCTCGACGTACTTTTCGGCAACGCTCAGGTTGACAGCACCCTGGGCGGCCTGCTTGCCCTCGGCCATGCTCCTGGCGACCTGGTCGATGCCCTGGGCGGTGGCGCGGGCCTTGAGCAGTATGGCCTCGGCCTCACCCTCTGCGCGGTTGATCTTCTCGGCCTTGAGGGCCTCGGACGCCAGGATGACCGACTGCTTGCGACCCTCTGCGATGTTGATGGCCGACTGACGTTGCCCTTCCGAGTCGAGAATCTCGGCGCGCTTGGACCGCTCCGCCGTGACCTGGCGGTGCATGGCCTCGACGACGGCGGTCGGGGCGTGGATGTCGCGGATCTCGTACCGGAGGCACGTCACGCCCCAGGCCTGGGCGGCCTCGTTGATGGCGGCCGTGATGTTTGTGTTGAGCGCCGCGCGCTCCTTGAGGACGTGGTCCAGCGTCAGCTGCCCGATCTCGGATCGCATCGTCGTCTGGGCAAGCTGAGAGATGGCGTATTCTGCATCCTCGACGCCGTAGCTGTGGAGGGTGTGGTTTTGTCAGTGAGTTTGTTTATGTTGGGGTGTATGTAGACTGATTTGCACTAAGGACAAGATTTATAGAAACGACAAGACCCTAAAGAACATCACAAACTAACCTCGCCTTGTACGCATCAAAAACCCGCGTGTAAAGCACGCCATCCAGCTCGAGCGTCACATTATCGGCCGTGATGGCGCTCTGGCTCGGTATCTCGATGGCGACCTCCTTCAGGCTCTTTACGTATGCGATGCGGTCGAGGAACGGGACTAGGATCGCCAGGCCGGGCTCGAGGATGCGGTGGAACTTGCCCATGCGCTCCACGACCCAGGCCGTCTGCTGGGGCACGAACCGGACGACCGTGTTGGCCGGCAGGCGCTCGCGCTGAAAGTAGGTCGGGATTGCGCCGCGGCCACCGGGTCCAGCGCCCGCTGATGCCGCCTTGGATGCATCGGAGCCGGCCTGGTCGAGAAAAGTGCGGCGCTGTTGTTGGCGATTCCGTGGTTGGTGTTGTTGTTGCCTGGGGCTGCTCAGGACGAGGCTGGTTGTGGGTGTCGAGGTCGTGGCGCCTGTGGCTCCTGCCGCTGCTGCGAGGGCGCGGCGGACGGCGGGCAACGCCGGGTTGCTCCTGTTGACGAGAGCTGTTGCCATGTCACCGGGAGTGTGGCATTTGTCGGTGGGTTTGTGTTGTGGTCAGAAGTGACTTTTGTTGTTGTGGATTGTTGATTATAGCCGTATGGTGGAAAACGGTCAAGGATGGTGGTTGTTGGTGGTGGCGTTGGTTCGAACGGCTGGCGGGATTGGGTTTTTTTTTTTTAAAGGTCGTGGCGTCAAGTCACCTCATTCACGTAAAAGGTCAGATCGCCGAAGTGCGGATCAATCTGATTCACATGAGCTTGGCGTGGTGGCCCAAGCTCCTTCCTCTATCCGCTGTGCTGTGTTGTGCGGTGCTGTGCTGTGGAGAGGAAGGCGTCATGCACCTATGGTGTGTAAAGCCAACAATTTGATAGATAATTCTCTGGGTTGTACCTATGTAATAAATCTCAGTTGATAATTTCTTCTCTTCTCTCTTTTCCATCTAATGTAGTCACAGATCCAGGGGCAATTCTGCCACATGTCATCATCCCAGAATGTAGTTGAATGGTAAATTTGCGTCTGTATTAATGGGAGTCTAGCTATGCATTAGAAACACGCTTTCCATCTTTTGTTTTTGTTTACAACTCGATTAGGCTAGGTATGCAAGGAAGGAGTCTCTTCTTTCATTTCTTCTTCTCTTATATTTTCTCTTGTTCTTACCCTCCCCTCCCCTCAGGGTGAGTCAACAATCATCAAGTCCGATTCGTATGCACAGCTTCCCCAGCTTTCATTCTCCACGCTCCACACTCCCCCAATACTCCATTTATTCGTAGCTGTTAGGAGGTTGCACGCCGCCTTAGTCTTTCGTAAGAGTCATCGCTTCTAATACTCAGTTGTAAGCAGTTTGTCTGACCTGCGTCGATTATGCACCCCAATGGAAAACATTTCATGTTTAATTGGTGCGTCTGGAGACGGGAATGTCTGCTACTGGTAGACAAAATCCCAACTTGAATTTGACAAGTATTTGGGTGTACTTCTACTTGAAGAGGCATGTAAGCCATCAGGTTATAAAGTGACATTTCATTCCCGCAAAGTTAGACCCTACAAGAGAAATTCAGGAAACAAAAAAAAATTCCAAGGCCTTGCAAGAACCATTACAAAAGCACAATGGCAGACCCCGTCCAACCCTCCAAAGACTCCACAATCCCTCCCGACCTCAAGGCGCGCATCAAGCAGTCTTATGACGTCATTTCCGGAACCTACACGGACTGGACTAGAGACCACGCCGGAGTCAAGCTCGAGTTTGTCAACAAACTCCTCGACCTGATCCCCGGCGGCCCCGAAGCCAAGCTGTGCATCCTCGAGCTCGGCGCCGGGGCCGCAACCCCAGTGACCGAGCACGTGCTAGCCACCCTACCCTCGGCCCACGTCACAGCCAACGACATGTCCAGCTCGCAGGTCGCGGCCGGCAAGGCGAATCTCCAGAAGCAGGGGTTCGGACCGGAGAGGGTTGCGTGGCACGAGGGCGACATGATGGCCCTGCAGTTCCCGGACGCAACGTTTGACGCCGCCCTAGCCTTTTATAGCATCATCCACCTGCCGTGGGACGAGCAGCAGGTGATCATGGCTCGCATCTTTAATTGGTTGAAACCTGGCTCTTATTTCCTGGCCAACTTTCCTGAAAAGGAGCTGGGTGACGCAGTCACAGAGAAGTGGCTGGATCACGAAAAGGGCTGGATGTACTGGAGTGGGCTTGGAGCGGATGAGACGCTTCGCACATTGAAGGGGGTCGGGTTTGAGATCGTGGTCGAGGAGCTTCGGCGCGAGGATGAGCAGTCCGTCTTCCTCTGGGTCATTGCAAGGAAGCCGACATGATGTATTTATAGCCTTGGTTACAAAGAATACTCACACGTCGATACCTACCTAGTGCATCCAGTGACCAAATGCACTTGTGCCCCTTTTCCCCTTCTCAAACACACCCCAACCACATCCAAGCCGTTGCTTTTACGCAGAGTGGGACCTAAACCACTCGACAGCTTGGTCCTCCGCCTCGTCCGCCTGCGCCGAGGTATCCTTGCCTGTAAAATCAGCCCGGACGCAAAAGGAATGTCCCGCGCTGTACTTCTTGACCTCGCACTTTGCCGCACTCTTCCCGACGACCCGCTCGACCTCTGCGATCCGCTTGTCTCCTCCCAGCGCGTGGTCCTCCTTGGCCAGCGCAAACGAGACCGGGACCGCGAGCCGGGCCAGGTCGTCCGGGACGGTCACGTGCGACGGGTGAGCGACGAAGACGGCCTTCACGGGCGGGTTGGGCATCGAGGCCAGCGAGAGGGCGTACCGACCGCCCCAGCTGAAGCCAGCGGCGAACACGGGCAGCCCGCGCATGGCCTCGGGGCCGTGGCTAACTGCTGAAAAGAAGGTCGCTACGGTGCTGGTGAGGGAGGTGCGGCGAAGGAGGTTGTGGTACACCATGAATGGGATCCATGATAGTAATAGCCAGATAGCAGACCAACTGAGGATTTGTTAGTACATGCAGATGAAGTGGGAAGAGTGTATGGTGAAAGATGAAGATGAAGCGTAAAAAAATAAAAATAAAAAATAAAAAAAAATACAAGACTTACGCCTTGCTAAGCAGACTCCCTCCAAAAAATCCACGCAGCGACTCGACCGTCGACGGCGGCAGTGCCACACCCCCGAGAAAATCAGGCACAATTACGCGATACCCACCCTTGTCGGCGTAGTGGTCGGCCAGCAACCGGGTATTTTCAAACTCCCATCCAAAAGCGTCCGACACGACCACGACGACGCCCTCGATGGAGCGACCGTCGGCTGGTTCCGTGATGTACGAGTCCAGGCCGTGGAGGCGAGTGGTGCTACCTCGCGGGGTTCCTTGGCTCGGCATTTCTTCCCCTTTTTTTTTGATAGAGAGAGGGGGGTGACGGAGGAAAAAGCTCGAAATTGGCAAAGCGAGGAAATGCTCCTCCTTGGCAAATGCTTGGAAGGGAAGTACTGTAGGGATTATTTTACAGTTTGGTTATTGGTGATAGGTCACTTTGGTTTTAAAAAGAACAATGCGGTATTGAAGTGAGCGGTGAAACCGATTCTTAGGTAATAGGAGGCAATTGAGTTTTGGAAACGGCGGATTTAGTCAAGATATTTCTGAACTGCTAACGTCTAGCCTCATGACGACGGATGACGACGAACTGGCATGAACTCAAAAAGCCCAGAACCGTGGTGTTTTAGCCCCACCTGCACTGCTGGAGCTTGGGCCTAGTTGCTAGTAGCTTCTCCCAGCTGCTCTATGATTGCTGTCACATGGATGCACACGTGCCGGTGTGGGGCTCATTATCATTGGTGATGTGAACGACCACGTGACAGCCCTGAAGAATACCTAGCTACTCCTCATGGCTCTAGTATTGTCCCTAGCAGCCTGTACGTGCTAGCGAGAGGCATGAGGCTTGCATATTGTGCACTGTTTGTATAGTACCCCATCTATTCAGAGGTGCATTGAGATTCACCAGTCTCTCACCGATCGGTGTGGCTGGGTTACCTTTAAAACCCCTAGGAGGTCCGAGATACTTTTTCGGGATGTCTAAATTGAGAAATGGGCAAGAAGAATACCAGTAGAAGATTTTCCCAGGTCTTGTTTGTTTGTAAGTAATTAGATATGAGATCCGGGACAATAACATATCCCACACAACTCACCCCAGTGAACAGACACAATGCTAGCCTCTAGGATGTTTGTTAGAAATCTCCTTAATGTCTGTTTGCTGTTTTACCTTGAAGCTTGCTTTGTCAGTGTCAGCAATACATGCAATGAATCAATGACTAGCCAGCAAAGAGGTTAAGCCTCTGCCAACCAAATCCATAGTAACCCCAACTGAAAGACGGTGAGACATGTTCTTTAGTCCACATGTGAAAGATAAACTCTTGAGAGAAAACCTATTACTGCATAAACATGTTCTAGTCTTCTGGGGTAGGGTCACGCGTCGGGTGATAACCCTAGTACCTGAAAGTCAAAAGATTATCGGCAAATTATCCTCAAAGTATACGAGAACAAAATAAGAAAGAAAAAAGTCCCCAAGTCAGCGACATAGAGTTCACCCGCAAATTACGACCGGGGCATTCCACAAATAGGCCAAATACAAGCATTTCCTGCGTTGATCACACTGGAGACAGTAAATAGTAAGCTACCACTTGCGCATCCGCATTAACATGGGGGCGGAGATGGCTTCGGGCCGCAACCGCTTTTTTCAGCTCAAGACGTATTCGCAAGGTTTTCTATTTTTTTTTTTTTCTCTCCCTTTTCCAAAATCAGTGCACTGGCACTGCCTCCACTAAGACGTTTCTTTTTTTCTGCTGCCATCTGCCGGGTATGAGTCGGCATACAGCACTGGATTCTGTTGCTCGTCTCAAAAGAAAAAGAAAAAAAGGCGGGAACGACAACGAGCTAGGACGAGCGGTTGTATCCAGCAAGTAGTCCTATCTAAACACGATCAGCTAGATTGCTTGTGTCGTTATCTAATGCGATATCCATCCGAGATCTGTCATTGGACTCTGCGTAACAAAAGTCTAAGTCGGTCACATTTAAGTAGTAGGCTAGCCGACCGGACTGGGGTATGTGCGCTGACAAGCCATCAAAAGGCCCAGCATCAGGCCGTTTTGTTTTCCTGCGAGCTTGGACCTAATGGCGAGAAGTCCGAGCATAAAATAAAATAGTGGCAAACATTTCAAGGCCTGGGGTGGAATAGTGCCGCGAGTCAAACAACTTGGATCCAGGATGACAATTAAATCTCGATTCTGCAGAAACTCGAAGCATATGCCAAAGTGTCTTGAAATTTTTTTGTAGGCATTTTTTGCAGAGTGATGACAAGCAAGGAAGCTTAGCGAACAAAACAAAACATTAATCCATCATCGGCGGTCAAAGCACGTATGCTGCGAAAAGATAATTGATGCATGGCTTGATCGTAACAGCTTTTTCGGTAAAGCTTTGTTTTGCTGACGGTAGCCCGTCAAATCGTCCAAAAAAAAAAAAAAAAAAAAAAAACATAACAAAGTGGCGATGGGACGACGAAACCATCCCATCCTTAGGTTGAAGTTTCAATGACCCCCCGGTTGGACGTGCCCACTGGTTCGCTGGCGAAAGTGCTGCTACTCCTCTTGCCACAGCCAGGGCCCTGCAAAACAGCCTGCACAGCCCGTTTGATAGACATGACAGAGTGGGAAAAAAAGAGAGTTAAGAACATGTGCAGGCGCAGATCGTAGAATAAAAGCCCCGTCTGCCCGCCTTGGCACATTGTTGCTCAGAGTCTTTTCTGGGTTACGGGTATCTTAATATAGATGCCAAGTGTTGGAAGCTCGGAAACACGGAAACATATAAACACCGTCGCAGTCGTCAGCTGTGTGCATACTATCGTCACCACAGCCGAGCATACCCATCATCAATAATATACTACCGCCGTTCGACATGGGTCTCCTATCGCCCCGAGGAATGCCGTGGTCCAAAGAGCCGCCAAAGCCAAAGGCACACATCCAAGCCTTCATCCGCCAGAACGAATCACAAGAACGGCTGGACATGCCACCGGCACCGGTCAGAAGCTACAGCACACCTTCTTCCCGTCAACCGCAGTGGCCAGAACGGAGCACTGCGCCCATGCCGCCTAACCAAACGACCAGATGGACCAATGCAAGGCCGGTTGCTAAGCGTGCCGAGACGGAGCCTCTGCCTAACCTCCCGCCCAGGCCATTGAACTCTCGGCCGGGCGAAGGTCCAAAGTTTGGCTTCCTTGGCAAGGTTTGTCCGACTTTCTGTCGAAGACATAGAATACCCGACTATGCAGAGGTTTGTAATACACGGTTGGAATGTGGGCCTGGTTGATCCAAGTTTGCCTCGTACTGACAGCGCAAGTTCTGACAGAAGGATGAATATTGGACCCCAAAAAGCAACGGGGCCATCATGAGAGATGACATGATGCTGTACTATGATGGGAGGAGAAGATGATTGGCGTCAGGCTGGATGAAAGGCGATGGGACTGTGACGATGAAAACAGTTACCCACTGGCCTTGAATACTTGGGCAAGGGGAAAAATTGCAACGACAAAAAATGCAAGGCAAAGGGAGGCAGAGTGCAAGGCAGCACGCGTGGCCATATACCCGTCGTTATACTTGAACTTAACAAATTGGACTGATGAGATGTGGAAATCTCGGTAATAGAGTAGCCTGAACAAGACACAGGCAGGAAGGGTGCCGAATCGGCTACCAAGTAACTAGGTAGTCATCTTGGTTGTCTGGTATCCAAAAACAGCAGCGAAAGTAAAAAGTTCCCAGCTATCCTTCCAATTTACCCCTGAATGCTGACATACGTTTCCTTTTGGGACATTTGTTCTGGGTTATGTACAGATGATTATTAGCAGACTATCACATAAGATCAGACCCAGTGGAATATACGGGATCCCGTCCACTCTCCCTAAGTTAAATTGGTGGTGTTTCGACGCAGAGGATTATGGCTGTCCGTTCCATCACGGCAGTGGCCCATCTAACGGCATTCTTCTGATCGCAAAGCAGCGGCTTTTGGTGCAACAGTACATTGCCACATACATGTATTACTCTCGTAAATCACTCCTTTTCTCAACCATGTTGAGCGGCTATTGCATCAACTGAACAGCCGGTGGACCTTGCCAAAGCATGTGTTACCAAAGCGCCATTACTCTTGCCAAGTTACAAAGATGTGGTCGAGTGATACTTAATCCCAAAGTCTTTATCCTGCTTTGTCCTCCTGTTCACTAAAAATTCCCGCCTAAATTAGCAATACGTACTTATAAAAGGCAACAGGATGGTCCGACAACTTACCTCCACCTCCTCGCGAATTCTCATGGATCTTCTCGGCGTTCGACGCAACGTCAGCCGCGGCTTTGCCCGATCCAAGCTCCCAGACATGGCAGCACCACAAAGCTACGAGGATTTCGAACTTGCCGCGCGTCATTGCCACCTTTACAATCAGGCCATGATATTACCGTCTTTATCCTCATACATTACGGCCACTGCATTTTTGGTCCATTCGGCCCACTCGCGCCCGTCGGTGGTGAAAACAGAGTCGGCGCCTTTTACAAAAGTCGGGATGCCGAATTCGCTCCTCTTTCCCGACGGGTCGACGGGCAGGGCGTTGACATGGGTGGTTTTGCGCGACAGAAGCCCGCGGACCTTTTTGAGCCCCCACGGCGGCGGGGCCCGGCAACACGGTTGCTCGCACGCTGCAGATATTATCACGGCGATTCGGACGGAACGGGGTAGAAGCCGCCTGGGGTCCTGCGCATATGCCGCAGCTCGTACAATGGGCGGCTCCGGCCCTTGCGTTCGACGCGCATTAAGTCCACCGAGGTTGTTAGGTCCGTAAGGTCCGAAATACCCAGGCTAAGGCGGTACAGCGGCGGCGAATCAGTTGTTTGGGCGTGGATTGCCTGGGCCGCAAGGAGGAGCGTTGTCGGGTCCAGAATGTTCGTATCAAGCGGCGGGGCCGTTTCGTAGGATGGAAGGGCCATGCCCATGCCGGGCGAGTCCGAGTTTGCCTGGACGGGATATTGGTTCCTGGTTTCGTTGTTGACCAGATGCGTCTTTGGCATCCGGTCGATCCGAATCGTTGCTTTCTGGCATCTCGCCGTCGACTATTTTGTCTACTACGTAGTGAATAGACGAGTTGTGAATGTAGATGAGGCGTTTACTAGGTCACGAGCTGCAGGTGGGGTGAAACCGCGAGGAACAGACACAAACCCGGCGATATCATGATAGATGTAGTCGCGAGCGCGAAGCTGCAACAATGCAACCTGCGCCTACTTGACACCAATTCTATCAGGTATTGATGCCCATGGTCCCCAGTACTTGTGTTGTTCAGAACAGAATGTTCGTTGGTGTGTGTGGTGCCTGCGTACCGAACATTCGTTCGTGCCAGGAGCCGAATTAGTTTCCAATATGGGCTAGGTGAGCTGTGCACCTCATGGTCAAAGGGACATTAATCCCTCTTGCCCCGTCCGTGGTCACTTTATCTATGTAAGCATTACTTATAATAAATGAAAAGTGTAAAGGGAAAAGGCCTTATTTTGGAAAACGATAATGCTGTAATGTGCGCTCCCTCCAGGTTCCACACGCTAGATCCACTAGGTGCTAGTTAATCGACCACCTAATATATGCCAGGGCTGCACAAACCAAAGGAGGGGTGAAAGCAGAGCACGGCGGGTCGAGAAAAGGAGGTGTTAGCAGTTCTCCTGAGCAGAGGAGCAGCCACGGGCCGCTCGCTGGGGTAATTTCAGCACAAAACATGGCAAAAACCCAAATGATTATATAACACCTAAGCTTATTAGCTCTGTTACCCGCTTGCCAAAAATCATTGGGTGATGTTAGCAGCGAGCAGTGCAACCCCGAATCTTTTAAGGCGATGTGGGGCTTAAGATGGTGAAGCAAATGCTAGGCTGGGAGTAGGGGAGTAACGACGTCCGTTTTTGGACGCCTTGGATCCCAAATCCAGCGATTTGCTTCAGTACCAAAAAAGTAAAGGCCGAACTCGAACTGTGTATGTAGTATTCAGGTGAGTGGCCCATTGAGGAGTTTCGGTGTTGTCTGCTTTTGTAATTTCTTTTGGTGTTTTCCCATTATTGCCTATCAAGCTGTGTACAGTCTATTGCAGGTTTATAACCTACTGTTGATCTTCTTCTCCCCACAAATTTGTGTGTGCAAGGTACATACTTCGTAGTCCTCCGACTCCTATCAAAAAGGAAGCATGCACGACGATCTGCGGTTTATCACCACGCCAGCGATCCCTGTGGCTACTTGCGGGTCGTTACCAAGCCGGTGGTTTCTCGGCGAGCTTATGCGGCCTAAATTGATTTTTGTACTCCAGTTCTAGCAGTCACGAAAACCGTTGGCACCTTGACCGATGCATATCCGCGGTGAGTGGTAAGGCTGTGGCTGGGTCGCTGGGAATTCTGGTGATAGTACTGTGAATATGATCTGTCTCAGGGATCGAAAATGTGGGTGGGAAGTGAATATGGCTGCAAAGTGCAGGGTAGGACTCTTTTTCTTTTCACGGCAGGCTCCATTTTTTTAACTTTGATTTTTTTGTTTTGTTTCTATAGTCGATTGTCGCATCGATGTTCCTGAGCTGCACCGAGCTACACATCGGGACCATAATCAGAACAGAGTAGCGGTGATGGCCCCCAATAATCATTTAAATCAATCACGTGGGTTTGATTGTGGGGTCGTTTGCTCTGACAGACGTCATAAGTGCGTCGATCCGTACACGTCGGCCCCATTCCGAATGTAACGATCCCTGATTCAAGAGCTCCGCGGAAGCTACCACCTCAATCTTGAACATCCCACTTTCAACACCAACGAGCATGGAAAACTGGGAAGCGAAAGAAACAGAAGCAAAGAAAACATCAAACTCTGTCTGAAGTACCGGACACTGAATACCGCAGGAAATTATGCATATGCATACTATCCATACCACGTTAACACTAATCAAATCGGACATGCCACTAATTGACCATGTACTAACCTAAACAGCAAATAGCGTGCTACAAGGTAGTATCGGATTAACGGCCGCCCAGCAGATCCCTCGTGCGCCCACGCTAGCCAAAACAAATTTCGAGGTTGGGATCATCGGCCAAACGCAGGGTCCTCCCCACTCTACTATGGTGAAATCTTTTCATGCCAAACCACAGCGGCTACAGGTGAGCTGCCCAAGCTGCCGTAAAGCCGAAGGCCAAGCATGATCGTCTAATAACTGATTTTCTAGGCATTAAATACTCTACCAGGTCTTCTTACGCGTACGGTACATCTGATGTATCTTCACTTCTCCTCGGCAGCATCCACGCCTTAATCGGCAGTCCCAGTGCCGTGCGGACCCTGTCAAGTCATGCCATCCACTTTGTTGTGCCCCTCCCGGATAGCCGACCTCCAAGGAATTCCAACCTGATGGATCACCCTTGGCGGCTCCATCCGACCAGGCTTTAATGGATGGCAAAATCAACGAGTGCACACCGCACAATAAAACTCTGAGATCTTGTGAGCATCGAGTCTGACCTCGTGGATAGTCTTGATACAAACATGACCATGCTATGGCTTGCAGTCTACTACTGGCAGTACATCTGCGAGGAGGTTGAGTATTTGCAGTAATATATTCTTCTTTGCCTATCCGTCACACTGCCGGCCGCGAACCTGTTTTCGATATCAGACTGGACGCTACCTTACTCGCACCAAAGCCGAAATTGTAATGCCAAGGAAAGGGTCTTGCTTTGTGGAACGCCCGGACACCCCTGACTCTCAGTCTGCGGGGGACAATGAGTGCCGCGTCAGACAGCTGATCCATTCACTACCCTTACTTAAAATTCCCGCTCCCCATACAGTAATTGGAAGATTCATATCTAGCCTGAGACCTTGAAGAAGCAATCCGACAGACGTCGACTCCAAAAAAAAAAGCTACATTACAACGACCGTAGCATCTCCCGGCGATTATAGGCGGCGGTCGCCGGTTAACGGGAACTAGCGAGGACTCTTACCGACTGGGAATCCCTGCGCCGAGCTCTGCGCGACGAGCGGCCGGCTGCTGCTGATATCGCAGAGCGATGGGGCACCACGTGCGGATGCGGCGATTGTACACGATTTTCGCCGCGTCCGCCGTAGTCGCCACCAGCTTCTTCTCTTCCGTCCTCGCCGCCGAGTGCGATCGATCCCTCAATTTCGAAAACCAGGCCGACGTTGACCAGGCCAACTGCTCAAGCGTCACAGGGGATGTGGTCATACCTTCGACGGCGACTGGGGTTATCACATTCAACGACCTCTTGCATATACAGGGGGAATTGCGAGTGGATAGTTGCAAAGGAGATGGATGTTCGTTGGTTGGGATTTCGAGCAAGAATCTAACGACAATAGGCGGGAGACTGTACATGGAAGGGGTGCCCAGCTTACAGTCTGTGACGTTGCCCGGCTTGCGTAAGGTTAGAGGTGCCTTGCATCTTCTCGACCTTCCGTCGCTCAACGAGCTCAACCTAGTCAGCATCAATAATGTGGGCAGCTTCCACTTGGTCAATGCACCCAAGCTCCTCCAAGCCAAGATAGGGGTTGCTCGCGGAATCAGCACGGATCCCGATGTTGGACTGAAGAATATAACAGGAGAGGCAACAGGGGCCGGCGAGGCAGAGGTAGAAGTCCGCAATGTCGGGCTGTCGAGTCTGAACGGGCTTATCGACTTTTGGGACGCCAAGAAGCTCACCATTGAGAACCTGCCCAACCTCCACCGCCAGACCTTCCGAGTTCGCAACGTGGAAGAAATGCGCGTGGTTGGCAACGACAACATGACGCTTTACTTTTGGGAACAGGACCTTATGGATGGGACGCCCGGTCCCAACATCACCCGTTTGCACGTCAGCGGGATCCGCCACATATCGCCATGTCTTCACCCAGTCGTCCACGAGCTCGTAGCCGACAACAACCCGCGTCTTGAGTATCTGCACTTTAACTTTGAGAAGCTCGCTCGACTAGACGTACATGACAATCCGAACCTCAAAAAGATGGTGAGCTGGGCCAAGCTCAATAGGTTCTGGACGGATATACATATACACGACAACCCTCAGCTGAGGCTGAGTCAGTTCCCAGACCGTGCACCCGACGATAACCTGACGGCTTACGACTGTCCGGCTTTTTATAATGCCTTCAGAGACCAATGGGCATGGTTTCCGAATGTCTTTAATAATGTTGTCATCTCGGCCGACATTGACAACACTTTTTTGTGAGTGGCATCATTTTTCGCAGCCCTTTGATAGAATTACTAACATGGCTTAGTAACGCAACATGGACAAGCCTCTATCTCAACTCTTCTGGCCCTGGCACAACAAAGCCCAAGGTTATGGACGCGTTTGTGGTCAAGTCGTCCAACAATACATTCAACTGTGAAGACCTCAACTTGCTACGGACGGAGAAAGGAGCGTTTCCGGGCACGTATTCTTGCCAAGGCGAAACGTTGCCGGCAGGCTTGGGCGTAAGTCTAGAGATACCAATAAGGGTGGCTCTTGTCAGTGCTGCTTCGATTGGTGCCCTGCTCTTGTAGACACTACTGAGCTTCATTTTCTTCAACATTTCTTGCCATCATGCGACTGCGCAATGTAAAAAAAAACTTCATGGGACTACGGAGTACGGAAAAATCAGGTATATATGGTTTATTGTTTTCTGTATACATATAATGAGATGAGCAATGCAAAGAAACGTTCTCTTAGCCAGGCGGACGCTGGGATACAATCCAGTCAACTTGCCCGGTTTTCCAATTCATTCTTATTCTAGAACCTTAGGCATCGAGGCTAGGGTGCGCATTCTCAACAAGCATCCTAAAGTACTCCTCGAACCAAGCCCCAGCACGAGTGGCGCCCTCCATTCCACACTCGCCGTCAGATTCACCACCAGGCTTGACCCAGACGATGCTGTCGACGTGAGGGTTCTCGACGGGCGTACCTGGGGCGATTCCGAAACCAGCAGGCTCAACGTTGCACCACTCTCCCCACTCTTTACGAGCGCCTGGCAGGTGGACGCGGCCCTGGTCGATGAGGAAGCGGGACGGCAGACCCTCGGCCTCGAGGTGAGGGGCCAGCGACAGGGCGTAGTGAGACTCGTCGTACGAGTTGGACCACTCGGTGTAGGGCTCGAGCGGCTCGGGCATGATGAAGGGGTTGTAGTTTGACACGTTGGTCACGACTCCACGAACCGTCGAGTTTCCCCCCGCCATGCCGACCACCTTGGCGAACTCCTTGGCCGTCGGCGCCAGGTTGTCATCCCACCCGAGCCAGCCGCCGTGAGCGGCGTCCAGGTACAGGTGCACGTGGTCAAACTGCAACGACCTGATGGCGTGCGCGATGCCCTCCTCGTAGACTGGAGCCGCCTGTGCGCAAAACTCGATGCCCATGTTGGTGACGAGGTTCGCCAGCGAGTCGGGCTCCAGCACCACGGCAAAGGTGAGGTCGGTGGCGGCGGCGAGCTTCTCGGCAAAGGGGGCGACGTACGTCTCCTTGTACAGCCGCAGGCCGTCCTTGGTCGAGTCCAGCTCGCCCGCCGACTCGCCGGCGCTGCAGTCCCGGTCGGGCAGGTTGTAGTGCACGAGGCCGACGATCTGGTCCTCTCCCGTGGCCTCCTTGGCGGCCCGGGCCCCCTCGATGGCCGCGTCGATGTTGGGCAGCGATGCGATGTTGGACACCCAGACGAAGCTGCCCGTCTGCTGAACCTTGCGCACGCGCGCCGCGTTGCCCGCGTCGCCGACGGACTCGTAGTGCGCCAGCGCCGGCTCGGCCTTTTCCGCCCACTCCGGGTTCGCAAACAGCTTCTTGCCCTCGAACGGGTTGGCGCCTTCTTGCCGCCGCATCATCTGCCGCGGGGGTGACGACGCGCGGTTGCGCGGCATGGCGCTGACGCCGGCGGTGGCCGTCAGGCCCAGCAGGACCGAGGAGAAGAGCATGGTTGGGATGTTGGGGTTTGGAGTATTTTTTTGGTGGAAGAGAAAGCGGGCAAGTGAAGGAGGTGCTTGCTTGCTGGTGAGGTTGCTGATGCTTCTGGTTGTTTGGCAAGGTGAAGTAGCAGTCATTTTTATACTCGAAAAAAAAGTCGACCTCCTAGTTCTCCAGCGCATATCTCGGACTCAGTCCTCCCACGACTGCGGGATATCCGCAGAATAGAGGCTCAGCGGCCCGAAAGACAAGCCAAGCCATGCATCGACCAGAAGACCGAGTGGAGACCACTCTTGCGAATGAAGACGTGCCTCATCGATATCAGTCTACGAATGACGTTGTCCATCGGAATTATTGCCCATCTAGTCCCTGCGACTCTTGGTCACGTCCTGGGAAGAATAAGTGGTTGGCAAGGTTGGGCAAACAGACGACCTGTCAACGCCAGGTGGTCTTTTCCAAGAGAGATCGGCTCGGATGGAGGCCCGAATCGAAACTTTCTCGTCCATGTTGTGCACATTGAGGGCCATGCCAAGACCACTGGGTATTTCTGCAATAGACAACCAAAAGTATCCAGTTCCGGGCAGTGGGGAGAAAAACAGAACCAAAGACGGGACGTGACCTCCGAAGATGTGGCTTTCTTCTTTTCAATGTATTTATCCAGAGCCGCCACTCACCCACCCATGTCACCCGGACAGTTTTACTGGCAGATCCATCCTAGATTCGAAAAAAAAAAAAAAAATCACCGACATGATTTTTATTTATCCGTTCCTGCATCTCCCAAGAGCCGTTTCTGGGACACTCCCGAGTAAATGAGCATTTTATGCACCTTGGCCACTATAAAAATGCTTGGCACGCCCAGGCATGGAGATGGATTGGCACCTTTGACGTCGCACTTGTCCATCTGGCGGGCCGTTTATTGCGATTCTGAGAGGGTTGATTATTTATATGCGACTCGGCTTACGGCTTGCGGGATGAAGAAAGATTGCATTTTATTGGTTGCAATGATTTATGCAGGTTTTGCGATGGCGACATGCAAGGTTTATGGGATGGCGTTATCCTACCTACATCAACGAAGGGGGAAAAAAAGATGACAATCGAGAAACGGTACACCAGGGTCAAAATAAAGATAAACAGGGATATGAATGGTCGGAGACAAAAAAATGCATCAGCCGTGAATCGAACACGGGGCCCATCGATTCTATTCGTTGAATGGCAACGATGGATTTTACCACTAAACCACTGATGCTGGTTGTTGGATTGATGGACGACCGTCCTGCTTCAGGATCTAACAAGCAAAGCAAACTAGCCGGTTGTTAGTAGGCTGCCTCATCCCTATGATCATACCCGCACAGTAAGCCTCCTATTCACTTTCACTTTTTATATTTATAGCGCGACACATCCATCACTACAACACGTTAAAACTCAATTTTGTCAACTTATAATAGCCTAACACTCTAACCTCCTCCTTCCTTGTCGTTGACGTTTTGTCTGGGTATGCGAATAAGTTGGCGTGCTGAACTCGGGTGGAGTGGGCGGTTATTTGGCTTGGTGACTTACTTGGCTTGCGTGGTACATAAAAAGTAGCCCACTTAATCGCCCATTGCGCGACAACATCCAAACGTCCATTCGACAAAGCCTCGAGGTGAAAAATGCAATTGCGCTTCCATGCCAATTTTGAGCAGGCATGAAAGTATAGAATTAATGCAAAATGCAAAATGATACCAAGAGATCAATGCACGACGCGCTAAAAATATGTGACAAGTGTGGGATTTGAACCCACGAGGCGTGAGCCATAGGAGCCTAAATCCTACTCCATAACCACTCGGACAACTTGCCAGACGATTGGACGGAAACCCTGGCCAATCTGTGCCATTATATAGCGCATAGTCACTATCCAGCCGCCAGGAAGTGTTCTCTTACCCTAGCGGTCGCATGTCATCCTGGAGAATATTACACTGTAACAACATTTCTAATGTCAGCAAGTATCCTCCTAGGTCTCTGTCCAATATTTTTGCCTTTTCACCTGCCTTTCTACCAACCCAACTACCTACGTCTCTACTTGCCTGTCTCTCTTTCTATTTACCTGTTGACCTACGCCACTCCCTGTCATCCATTCATTAATGGCCCTTAGAGGGCTGGGGGCAGTTGATAAGCCCAAAAGTGCACTCTCTTCAATGCACTGCCTGCCCCAGAGGCGAGAGGCTTCGATACCTGAGCCCAACGTCATGTCCATCCGGGGGCTCTCAGCAACCTTTGGCTCGACTAATCGGCCAAGATACGGCACGAACTATTGTGAATCATGGCCCTGGTTCTCCGATCCTGGAAAACTGGCACCTGGATTTACGCCGACTACAGATTTGGTGAACCTGGGTCTCGAATCTGCCGACCATCTGAAGAGAGTAAATCGTCTTTCTGTCGATGCTATCTCGTATGACCCAGAGGCTATGGCCAGGCTGTATTCACCCTCCCTCAACACTCTCGTCCCCAAGACTTCGAATTGCTGGTTCGCTAAAATTCGGGATTTTCGAACATAAATTACAGGACACTGCCAGTTGCGGTCCTGACTCATCATCATAGATGCTTTATTTAATTGGAAACATTGTGCCTTTCTCATAATTGAACTCGTGTACAACTTTACATGGTATTATTGTATGTTTATACCAAACAAAACAGGATTTTATAATAATTATATATTATTCATTTACTATTTATATTACAAATAGAGCTTTGCCAAGCAGACGAAAGTGTGCGACTAAGTGACTAGAAACACGGTTAAGGATATGTACTCATTCGCAGCTTATATTCATGTATGTGTGATAAATAGTTTCAATGCATAAACGATAATAATTCTAAGTAAAAATCTGAAGCAAATCTAAAGGGGGTGGTTTATCCGTTGGTGAAGGAAAACCTTAGCCAGAGCTATTGCGTTTATCTCCTTCCAAACCTTTCCGCTTTGAGGGTCTCTCGGGGGGGTTCTTCTTTTCTTTCTTCTCTTTTTTGTCCTCTGGACATCGCATAATTCGAGCCTATATCTACAATTTTCTCGTTAGCATGCGAGCATTTACTGTTGCTGAGTTCGTAGCCCCTTGTTGCCATCTCCACCATCGCTGCTCCTGTGGCAGGCGACACCTCCGACATCCAGTGCCGTACCGCTACAAAGCCCCAAGTTATTACCAAAGGAGATAAAGGCCAGAAGAAAAAGCCCAAAGGCTTACTACCATTCAGGTCATATTGCAACGGATGTCATGGCTGGTTTGTAACTAAAGGCGGTCTCAAAAAGCATCAAAATCTCAAAAACATGTGAAACAAATGGGTGCGGTTATTACGTTATTACCGAAGAGGAGCAGAAGGCATGGGAAAAAGCAATTGATGATTGTATAGCAATGCGCCAGAGGGAACTGAACAGGATGTTGTATCGATAAAACACAGTTCAAATTAAAGCACAACGTTGACTTAAAAAAAAAAAAAAGACAAGGAAACCCAGTAGTAAAGCAATATAATTGTTCATCAGCTTTTGATCTCAGATATTCCAAGGCTCAAAGAGCAAGCTGCTGGTCTTCGCCTTCAGACCAATCCGCGAACGTTGAACTTGCCAATTTACCTACCTAGCTGCTTGCCTACCTGCCGACATACCTATCTTGCTTAGCTATCTGTTCTATTTTTACATGTCTTGTTCCCTACCTTCTGCTCTCATTATTGATATTTACAGTTCTGGGTACGCAGCGTAACCATGATGGATATGAGACGAATGTGATAGGTTAATTGTTAACATGAGGCATGTGCTAGGCTAGACAAGAGCGACGTTGATATGCCGTTCTAATAAAGTTAAAATCAATAATTGGACTCTCGCTTTCATATTTATATCTGGCATTGCAAGTCCCGGCTACATAGCCAAGAAATTGGCTATGCTACGTGGCATGCATTAAATAGCTGTAACTTGTGATTTAGGTGGGTTACTCACTGCAAGTTTGACTTTTATCCCTAAACCCCTGTTGATGAAAATGTCAACAAGCTGCCCTGTTGGCTACAGACTGTCCTAATCCTAGCAAACGGTACAATAACAGCTTGGCGGTTGACAAACAAAAAAGATCTTTGTCATTTTAGGATTCGGATCATGTGAATAGATTAAGTGGACAGGCGGGGGTTTACCGTACTTGATTGGCTTCTCGGTCGAAATTGCCGCAGCTCCGCCACCCGCGGCTTGCAGCTGTGATCCATCCTTGGATTCTTGGTCTGACGTGATATTCGGGTCCTCGGAAAAAGGTCAACCGTTGCGGTGAACAAAAAGGCTGCTGTTGTGGTTCTGTCCCGTTTTTAACCATTTGGTTTTGGATTTCTAGCCTTCTGCTCTCCTTGATCCTGTACCGAAGGTCGAGACGAGACAACCGCCACCGTTCATCACGGCTTATTTCGAAATATTAGAATAGACAAGGAATTGATCTTGTCTTGAGGCCTGGGCCTGTACTGTCCTGAACCAACTGCCAACCCCGTCATCTGGGCGATCCTGATTATCGCAATGCCAGCAACAACCCACCTCGCGACCTTCATGATGCACCTCATCCTTGCATTAGGTCTGCTCCTCGCGGTTGCATCATCGACGCCGATAGAAACAAAAGCAACATCATTACAATCACAATCATCACTAGGATCTTGGCTGCAAGTAGGCAAAAAGACATGTACGAACTTTATCCCCGCAATGTCTGTTTCCACGGAAATCCCCCCCAACTGACACTTCGTAACAAAACTCGTAGCGGACGGATGTTCCCTCACACGACAGTGCCCGTCATGCGAGTCGGTCGGCAATAAAGGCATGGTTCAGTGCTGCTGGCCAAATGGTCAGGGCTACGGGTCGCCGTTTGATGAGCCTGGATTCTGTCTCTGCGCACCTGTCGACAGATGGGATTACTCCATGTGCAATGGGGGTCACTGGACCAGTTGAGACGGACATGGTATTGGATATCTGGGAGGGAAGGAAAGTGACTGCTATAATGAGGAGGGACGGACAGGAACGAAGAATGGATTGTTCATTTCATGCCATTGAGGCATTGACCCCTGATGGTCAAGGGGAAGACGGAAACAGCATACATAAAGACCTCGATGCCACCAATTATCATCACCATTCGCAGCAAAACAAACACCACGCTATCGCCATGGAACATCCAATAACATTGAAGAAAGCACCCGCTCCGCAACATCAACCTCATGCAATCGCAGTCATCTCGTCGGGAGTGTGCACGATATTTGCCGACTTGCACTCGACCTTACGATCCGAATAGGGCTGACCGCTCCCACTAGTCCAGTTCGGGTTCTGGTAAAAGTCCTGGGTGCAGTCGAGTGTGAGGTTGATGAAGCCAAATGCAGAAAAGGTTACACTATATCATCACGAGGTCAGTGTCAGCGGGGACTGCTCTGCATAAGAGGCTACACACGCCCAGGTAGTAGACACGACAAGAAAAAAAAGGAAAAAAAAGAAAGGCACCAAACTTACGGCCATCCATCCTCAGCATCATGACAAGTCCAAGTCTGATTGACCCTCAACCAATTCGCAGCCCTGTTGAACTCAAAAGTGGCCTCCCCACCCGTCCCGCCGCCCGCCATGGCGCCCGTGGGAAGGTCGCAGCGGTACGTCTGGTCGCCGTAGAAAAAGTCGGTGAGGCGCGAGCTGGTGGCGGAGCACTTGGAGACGGACGGGGCGAGGGCCTCGGTCGCGAGGTTGAAGTCGACCGAGCCCCACGCGTTCTGGTGCGACGGCGTGCTGTACGTCCAGCTCCCGCGGTATACAAAGTCGCTGACGGTCCACTTGGGCGGCGACCACGACGACGCCAGGCAGCCGACCGCCGTGCTGTCGTTGACGATGCGCGGCTGCGGGTCCCGGCCTGTCGGGCGGCTGGGGAGTGGGTTGCTGGCTGCTAGGAGGGGTAAGATTGTCAGGAGGAGGGTGGCAAGCGTGGAAGGCATTTTGATGGTGGTCGAGGGAAGAATTAAGATTAAAAAATGGTGCTGGTGGATAATGAGTAGGCTTTTGGCCAAATCAGGGCTTAGAACTTTAGATAATTTGTATGTTTGCGTGGATATCAATCCGAACGATCAAGACATGTCAAGTAGTAATGACCTCTGCCTTATATCTCATTCTTGACCGGACGCGGTGGACCGAAAAATAACGGTCAAAATGTGGTGTGATGCAATCCAGGGACCAGGAGCTGAACTGCTGAACACCGCGTGATGCCTCTCTCACCCAAAGCAAGCTCGTAATATGCAAGATGCAAATGTCAATTGACCGAAAATGGTCTCGTGTCTCAGAGACAATTTGTTTTGCTCCCCCTGTTCAGCAGCTAAATCAGTCAGCAAAACGTATATACAAACTGGCCCAATCAGGCAAATTCTACTTTGAGAAAGCGCAATCACGTTGTTGACTTCAGCCTGCCAAGACCTCGTATTCTGTCAAAATTGCAGCGGGAAAGCGGTAGAAACAAGATTCATCAATTGTATACGCAGTGAACACCCGAAATAGTAAGCTGCCCTTGTGGACGAAACCACAGCTGAAAGCACACGGGCCGACAAACACAACATTTCTGCTCGGCCAGGGTTCAATCGGTTTCTCGGATTTTCCAAGACAATGACAGGGAAAATATTTTCGGACTTGACCGCTTCACATTTACTCGTCAGCCTCTTTGTTTCTTTTGTTCTCTTGGTGGTAACACTGCAGTAAAGTGTGGGCTGGGCTTTTTTGTCGTATACGCGCTGATTGTATCCCATCTAGGCCACGTAAACTAACGGCAGTCCTTGCTGTGTTACAGTTGTACAGCAGCGGGGTGCCATTTTTGGGAGGCAGGGACTTGCGGTTTCGGAGCGTTTTTCTCCTGAAGCGAAAGCCAAGATCCCAAAGAAGATGGAGGTATCAATTCATCATGCGTAGAGTTGGGTATTTACCGGATGGGATATGTTCCGTGTCGTAATTCGACAGAATAATCATGTACAGTAGAAAATGACAAGACATGACAAACAATAAAAAATAAATTAGAACACTACCAACCATGTCTACCCTCCCTCAATGTGACGTTTCTAGTCGCCCGAGTTGGTCTAGACCTTAGCAGGGCAATCCCTGGGGGTAGGGTATAGGTACGGAACGTCCTTGCATTCGTCCTTGCAAATATAGTTAGGGTCAAGGTTGCAGTGGCGCAAATCGAACATCTTGGTAACGTTCTCCCAGTATAGGCTGGAGCATTCGAGCGACCATTTGTATGTAGGGTCGTTGAGGAGGGCCGGGTCGTTGCGGCAGCAGGATTCGGGGCCTCGCTCCTCCATCTAAGGATATCATGCCACGCAGAAGAGACCATTCTTGGAGTCCTGGGCAGTGATGACAGGTGCGCCACTGCTGGCGACGTTGCCGAAATTGGGGCAGGTTCAGGCATTCTGACGAGCCTCGATGGCTGATCTCTCGATGGCGACGGGCGAGGCGGAGCCGATGGCGGCGGCGGCGAGGAGGCTGGCGAAAATGTTGAAGGCGTACATCTTGAGTTGTGAGAAACAAGGTGCGCTTGTAATATCCGAGTGTAGACAGCTAGTGCTGAATGTAAAGCGAATGTAGTGCAGGTAAAGAGTGTATGTAGTGTAGCTTGATTGATGGCTTGATGCCTGCCAAAAGATTCTGAGAATATCTCCTGATGCAAAGGTAACTTCCTCATTTTATATGTAAATTCTCGACATCGATCTTGACCATAGATGCGCAAACGACCATTTCCACAAAATCGCCAAGCTGGTTTTGCAATCTCGCATTCCAACTTTACTCGGAAAATACTCCGTCGCACATGATGCCGCAAACACGATTGGCGATTGGCGGCTTGGCCGATGCTACCACGGGGAAGATACCGCGGGGAGAACGGGAATGCTCGCTAAACTGCCCGATATGGAATTCCGGCCAGGACGGCAATGTGTACTGTACGTAGGGCGCAATCAAACTTTATACGGGCTTCCTTGCGAGTAGCAAATGTTAGAGCGAATCCAGCACAAAATAGTCCCCCCTTTCGCATTGACATGGCCACAGGGACACCAAGGGCGATTGGAGAACCTGATGCTTAATAATGTTGCAAGGAGCCTTGGCCTGCGCGTCAACTCGGAGTTTGAAAGCCTTACGATCTAGCCCTGGCGCAAGATACTCTCCAAGTCTGTCCCCATATTTCCCTCTCTTGGGCAGCGCATCCGTATCGATTGAGTGTGGGAACCATTTGCGCTACCATTGCACTGTCAGTGGAAGCTTATCTAGAATAACCCTTCCTTACGAACGGCAGATGGCACAAACAATTGGCATGGCAGTCGAAAGCAAGGGGTCAGACACCTAGCCAGTATGAGATGTTACGGGTCTAGTGTTCGATATCGAGAAAAAGAGCAGAGGATATAAATGACGTGTAATCTGGCAGGATATTCGGCCATTTTGGTATCTTAGTCTCTAGCAAAGTTTTGAGAGCTTCTCCAGAGTAGTATCAACAGTACCTGGCCTTTAAAGGTAGAAATTTGGAGTATATATGATTGCAGCATGGAAGACAGGAAAACACTGTCTTGCTTCAATTGGTCGACCTTAGGGCTTTAGATCAACAGAAGGCCATGGAAGCGCATGGAACAGTAAATGGAGTCTGGCTCGTGACTGCCTTGTAAGGACGGGAATTTCCTGGAGTGTCCTAAGCAGCTTGCTCAACAGGTGAATTCGGAAAGACCTACCATATCAATGCCGCACCACATGTTTGCAAATAAGGAAGGAAACAGCACACAAGAATCTAAACCAAAGCTCCAAGCAAATCTTGACCCGCCATCCATCGATTTAATCCTACAGACGGTCTACATAAGGTACCCTCATCGAGATCTTTCGAACAGCCACTATGGCCACGGCGTCTTCAACCACCTAATAATAACCACTCGCTTTCATAGATACCGTGTATCACTATCTCGCCATCACATCACATCCATTCTCTATCACCTAACAACCAAGAGACAATGTCAGACTCTGAACAAGAATATCACCCCGACGGCCGCCCGATCGGTCACGAATACTGCGTCATTTGCTTGGATCCCTTCGATGCCGAAACAGAACTCGTTCATCTTCCCTGCGAACACTATGCCTGTCACGACTGCAGAGCAGATGCCATCAGGCATGCCCTAGGCCCTGATGGCGACTTTCCTCCGAAATGCTGCAACCAGCCCTTTCACGAACATCAGTACTCGGACTTTATCACTGAACCGGAGCTCGAACAAGCCAAAGAGAGACTCGCAGAAAGGACGGCAAAGGATCCCATCTTTTGCTACAACAAGACTTGTGGAAGTTTCATACGTGATCGTTTACCTGGCGATGGTTCTGATATTCTAGCCTGGTGTCAAAAGTGTATGCTGTTCAGTTGTTCGGGCTGCAGTCGCTTTCCACATGCTGGCTCCAAGTGCCTGCCACCAAGCTGGGAGCAAGATGCTAGTATGAAAAAATACATCAAAAAGGAGAAGCTGAGGCGGTGTCCGGGCTGTAAACATGCTTACAAACGAGAAGAAGGATGTACACACATGAGTAAGTACCGCTTATGATAACCAACTCGGGATCAAATGTTGAAACTGACACGATGTAGCTTGCCTCCGTTGTAAAACCGAGTTTTGTTGGACTTGCGGCGGCATCTAGAGTGTATGCGCGTGCAGCCAAAGAAACATTGCTCAACTCCGTGAGATTGATCAGGCTCTGGATGTTATTGCCCATGCCAATTCTCCAAGCACAAACCATGGAGACCTCCGTAGGGCTTTTCGACTAGTCCAAGACTTGTTCAGCTCTTCTCCCAATGATAATGAGCATCCTCGCGATCAAGCTCACGGCCTCGCAGGCTTTCAAGAAGAGGATGTGGATTCCGATGAATCTGGATCAGGCTCATCTACAGGCTCGTCTACACGAAGGCTATTGTTCCAGGACAGAATCAGAGACAATCAGGCTGGCAATAGAGCTGATGTATCTCCGAGAAATGAGAAGAAAACTGATTCTGTATTAGATCAACCCATCGTCATGAGGCCTAGGCCCCTCATGCAGCCGCCCAGAATGATTCAGAATTTATGGCCATGGTCTATGCAAAGTCGTGATGCACCACTGATCGGTGCTGACCCAAGTAGAGACGCTGCGCATGGGAGGCCTGTACCCTATCGACCGCGAGTGGAGCAAGCCACACGAGGTCACCCCAAATCTGTGGCTAGCACAAGCAATAGCATTGGGACCACGAATACTTTGAATCCTCAACCAAGACAATCCGGACCAACCGAGCCGTCGTATCTCAACCCGCTCAACAGTCAGGGACCTCGCAGCGTCCACGGACAATCCAGTGAAACCAATGATGCTGGAACACATGGACCGCTAGACAATGCAGCGCTTGCTGGAACTGCGTTACGTCTAGCTGAAGGTTTTGAATTTCAGCGGCAAGTGCAAGCACAGCAACAAGGCGGAGCACTGCCATATCAGGAACCTCAGACACATTCGGTCTACGGAGGGATTGCGAATCCGGCGCCCTCATTACGCCATGACCTGCAGGGATCTAGTGGCGGACAAAGAAGAACGAATCAACGCAGTCAAGACTCGCGCAAACGATCTGCAAGGGAGTTGAACGACGGTAGCTCATCCCCTCTTGTACCTCACCGCAGACCCTGCAAGACAATTCGCAGTCAGTCAAGCCTTGATCAGTCCGAGGACATGCAGTTTGAGTGGGATACAGACTCTGCGAGACAGCCCCAACAGACAGCGTCCACTATGCAACCTGTCCAGATGGCGCCTACAGCGATACCAGGGACGCATTCTGGAGTACTCGGAGCCGAGATTCACTCCATGGATTGGAGATCTCGACATATCTTGGAGAGCCGCCAGTATGCTTTGATGGCGTCAGCCAATACACAGCAGCAATTGCCAGGGTACCCTTATATCAACTACATGCAACCTCACCTAGGATACTTCCCAACTGTGAGTCCTGATCAGAGAGCGACTTCATTCTCACATTTGCCGGTGCTCCGACCTGCCCCTTATACAAGTCAGCCACAGGGACAACCGTGGTACCTTGCCCACCAACCGCCCACTCAAGGATTAAACGGCTTTCAAGCGCCGAGCCCTGGCAGTCAGGTTATGGGAGAGATCACACACGGATTTGGTCAGATGCGTCTGGAAAGCACATCTTTGCAGCATAACCAGGAAAATATTCCACCCCGGCCTCAGCCGACAGTTGTCGTAGCTCATCCAGACCCAAGCACCCACGCCCATCCCTTAGCGACAGGATTTTTTGACAGTCCAGGGATTAGACGTGGGGGAGGCCAGAGACGGGGTCGGGGTCAGGGACATGGTCAAGGACGTGGTCGTGGACGAGGTCGTGGACGGGGCCGTGGGAACGGTGCAGCACCTGAAAGTCACGATACGCGGGACGAAAAACTGGGATAAGGTCATGAAGCGAGATTTTGAGGGGGCATCAAGGAGGTTGGACACATGATAGGCATGATATTGAGGGATGGAATGATGCAGTTAGATCAGCGTTGTTTGCATTCTGGGTGCATTACATATTTCGTTTGATTGGTCCCACAGCTTTGATAGAAAATAGGGGATACAAAGATAATACAGCGATTTGAAGTTACTCTGGGGAAATCTCCCTTTCCAGCCTTTCAGCCAAATGCCATTCACATGATAATTTTAGAAAGTTTGCCCCCTACATGCGTCGTCACGTGTGAAGCTAGTCTACACGGCAACTTAATTCGATCCTCATCCCTTTTGTCTTTCAACAAGTGCAACGGAACAGGTGTGACGGCCAAGATCATCACAAGGGTTCAACGAAAGCGGTCGTAAACCAGTACACTGCCTCGTTCTTTGTGACACCTTCTTTCAAAGACCAGGCTAGCTAGCATCAAGTTTGTTCATCAGATGTACCTGTGACTTTGGCAGTCTTTGAGACTTAGTCGACCACAGGCTGGGCTGCGTCACTTGAGCGTCTGTACTCCATGATGGAGGTAAAGAGACTCTGAAAGTGACTGCAGATGTTATCCTTATAAGAAGGGCATGCCTCGGACATGAAGGGTGAATATTGTTGGTTTGGTCGCAAGCATCAATACAAATTTAGCCCTGAGCACTTACACACAACTCCATCAAACATTCAATCATCAGAATACACGATTTCATCCAACCACTCAACTATCAGACGCAAAAAACACAACAACACCACCACAATGGTCAAGTTCGATCTCATCCGCCACGGCGAGTCCTGCTCCAACGTCCACTTCGTCCAGGACGGAACCACGGGCGAATTCGCCAACGGACCCTACAACAACCCCAACCCGGACGGCACCACCACCGTCCCCGGCGATCACTTCTTCGCCACCGTCCTGACCCCCTACGGCGTGTCGCAGTGCGTCGCCGAGCGCCGCCGCCTCGAGAGCCCCGTCACTGTCTACCCCGCCGACAAGGTCCAGGCCGTCTTCTCTTCGCCCCTGGAGCGCGCCGTCGAGACCGCAATCCTGACCACGCCGTTCAAGGCGCTCAAGAGGTGCGGCTGGGTCATCAAGCTTCTGCCGCAGCTGCAGGAGGCCGTCAAGTACCAGTGTGATGTATTTTCGGGCCCAGGGCTGCTGGAGAGGCATGTCGAGAAGACGCAGAGGTTGTATGTGGCCATCTTGAAGGCGGAGGGGAGGGTCGAGGATGCGGAGGAGTTGGACGGCGTTGATATAACCCTTGATTGGACCGCCATGAACGAGGAGGTTGCGTCGGCTGGTGGGTTGAGGACTCGCGAGCTGGTGAACGAGTCTGCGGAGAAGCTCGAGGCGCGGGCGGTGGCGGCGAGGGAGGTTCTTGCAGCAAAGGCTGTCGGAAACGACGACGATCGATACCTGCTCTTCACGCACGGACAGATCACCGAGTATCTGCTGAACCTGCCGCTGTGCAACCCGCCCAAGGCCAAGAGGATCGAGTTTGTTCTCCAAGGCGCTGGACATGTCCCAAGGGTGCTTGAAGCGGCCAGTCTGAGAAGTGGCATGAATGCGGCTGACGCGAGGAAGGACACAGAAGGAAGGATCAAGGAGGGCGCGGAGAAGTACAGGGTTTTGGAAAAGGTGGCCTGGATCAAGGCCATGGGCAGGGTTCCTGGTGACGTCCCGACGGCGTGTCTTGACAAGCCTGTTCCTGGCATGGGTAAGTGGCCTGTTCAGAATGGCCGGTTCTTCCTCACGACAAGTCTCCCCGAGGACGAGCGGCTGCTCAAGGAACTTGCCGGCGCTGCGGTGGCAGCTTGTAAAAGCACCAATCCAGCCAAGGTCATGAAGGGTCTTTGGAAGCAGGGAGAGTATTCGGAGAAGATGCTGCAAATGACTGTTGGAATGGTTGCGAAGAAGTAGAATGGAGTCTCTGGTCGAGGAAAGCGTTTCCCTTTCTTTGATTAGTTTGCGGCTGGCAGAACAAGGCAGGCTTTTGGTAGCAGGATTCGGCGGTTAGGCTCCGATAAGTGAAGCAGTAACTGTAAGCCCAGCTCAAGACAAGACGTTAGCAAAGAACAGAATGAAAGACTGATTAGGCTTGCCATCCCTACAAAGACAAGTGGTTACCTGATGCTCATATGTGAATGATAAAACCTACATTTTCTCTTCTGATAGGGACGGAGAATGTAAGCAGCACATGTAAAAGTTGGTTATGGGTCTTGCGTCGATCCTACACCCGAAACTTCGAGCCTTACGTCAAACGTGGGGAAGTTTCCCAGACCTTGAGACGGTTACCAAGGATAATGATCGCTTCAAGGCTTCTATTACAATGTCAAAAACAAACGACAAATATTGTCTATGAAATAGCAAGTTTGCCACTGTATAAAAAGGACTACCAAGATGCTATAATGGAAGTTTATATCCTTAGTTTGACGAAGCAACGCCCCGGCGAGAACATCAAAGACTATCACAAGTACACTGGCTCTAGTTTCGAGGGACCGGAAAGCCGGCTCTGCAATTTTCGGCAGAATTGGTGGGCCCTGTACAGAACTCCCTGGCGAGATGCCATTTTGCTCAAAGACTCAGTGAAGAAGGGATGGCAAGGAGGAGCACTGTTACACAGTGGAATGTTTATAATAAAGTTTAAATAAATATATATACGTAACTTCCGTTGGCACAAGTTGAAGATTCAAACCCCTTTTCAGAGTTGCCATAACATGCGTAATAATGACCACGAGCAGCGTAACTTGCCAGCTGAACGTCTCAGATACCAGTACTTATGAACTGCAATGTCATCTTCCTGTCGCCAAAATTGAATCACACAAGGCGGTCACCTTGCCACTCAACATTGTAATCAAACTTTGATTTTCTACACGTCATAGAGGGCACGCAAACGGAAAGGCGGGGTTGTCATTGCCGTTTGAGAATTTGTATAAAATGAAAAGATTTTTCTAACATGGACTTGAACCCTTCCTTCTCAACAACCACAAAAATCTTCCAAAACATCACCTCAACCCCCCTCCCAACACATCATAAAAAAGCTTCAAAAAGCATAACGCAAGCCCTCACCATCAGCAACATGTCTTCTAATACGTTCCCTCCATTCGGCCAGCTTCCCGAAATGACCAGCATCGCCCAACTGGGCAGTGCTATTCTGAACATTCGTGATTCACTTGCACGCCAGATGGACGAAGCCCAGGCAGAGTTTGACCGGTGCCAAACCATCCTGGACTCGCTCGTGGACTTCCAGATCAAAGCCATGGAGGCCGAGAACCTCAAGGCCAAGTGCGAGGAGGCTGATAAGGAGCTTGCACGTCTACAGGAGGAGAATGGTAAGGTTTCAGTCACCAGTAACACTCAATGTCGGAAGAAAACCAAGATGCTAAACTTGCCCACCACCGTTGAACTTAGCCATACTCACGGGCCAGGTCAACAACCTCAAGATTCAGCGCGATCGCGTTCGCAAAGAGCTTGAGCGCCCCATGGCCAACCGCTCGGACAAGTGAACTTGTGCACGATCTGAGCTCTTTTCGCTGTAAGTACACAAGCTTATGGGACTTTCTAGTCGAACTTTGTGTTCCCAAGCTGATATCCAGGGTCGTATTCAAATAGTTACAAAGGTCAACCCTGAGACGGCCAACCTCCTCGGCCTGATGGCTCCAACCTGAGGAGGAACTGAAAACCGCACAAGATGGGTGATGGTGACATATTTGTGTTTCTGGGTATTTTGAAGGGTGGGGAATCAGTACCTTGTCTTCTATCTCTAGTCTTGGGCTCTAGTCTAGTCTAGAAACCCGAATAGAATCGTCGCCACCTGCGCTTGCACCTCTTCTTTCCGTCATAGCTGCACAAACACACGTCCATGCAACATTCGTGAAATTGTACTTTCCAAGGAGATGGGGATAGTTTAATTGCTTCCTCACACAAGTCTGTGCAGATGTGGTGAATAGTTATTCTCTTCCTTTTGAAAGCTTTGTTTGATATGTGGCGCATCTGGGCAAGCCGGCGGCCCTTTCACTGGTAGCCGTAAACTAAGTGGCCAAGCTCCAAAGAAAGCTATCTATTAAAGAAGAATTACCTTATACCTTGGTTGCAGTGTAGGCTTTTATATAGCATATTTTGTGTTTCGTCTTCCTCGACCATTCTCAAATCCGCCCCGTGTTGGAGAACCCGTTGGGAATATCTGCGGGCCTTCGACCACGAAAAGAAGATTCAAAGTTCAAGATAGTCACATATGAGCAGCAAAGGCGTGTAGAGGTCAAAGATATGAAAGGCTCGAATATATCCAATTATCCATTCACCAAAGCACTTCTAGCTAGACTGTCAAGTCTGCACCACCGCTTACCACCCCTTAACAAAACATGCACACATCTCATGGTATAGATCTCCAAACGTTCAGGGATACGGGTGTACTTGTAGTCATCCCCGAGGAAGGTCTTGAAGCGTTCGATAGACACATAGCCCCGTAGCCACTCGTATTCGTCATCCTCGAGCACCCATAGTCACATTTTGGCGATGGGTCCCTTGTTGTCAGACCTGGCGCCGGCCAAGTAGCCCAGCGGTGCTCGTCTGGCTTAGTCGAAGGCGTGTGGTCAGACAACTTCAAGTCGTGGTATCTGACCTCGAACAGGCTCCATCTCGTCGGGAACGGGGACCAAGGCATCTTGCCCGTCTAGCTTGACCTTGAGGTTGACTTCGGAGTTAAGGAATAAGGAAAGGCTTGTATCTTAAATGGGGCATGATGAGAGCTAATTGTTGGATATGTACGTGTGCGTGTTAGCTTGGTGTCGTGTGTGTGCCTTTTTGTCATATCATTTAGAATTTCGTATGTTTTCTCTTGCTCACCACCTTACTGCCTTGGATCCCTGCAAGAGTGCAATCCGTAGTATTCTCCCCAGTCCATGGCCTGTACCAGCGTGGAGAGCGTCTCGCCTTTTGTCCGCCTGCACAAAAGGAAGAAAAGCGCAAGCTGGATATGCTCAAATCCTGCGATGCTGCATCCTCCCCAGTGGTGCTGTGTGTGCTGGTCTATCCTGAAGACCCTGTGTTCGGAAAGATTGGTGATTATACCATGGCGCTGGCCTTGAAGTAGACGAGATTATTCTTGGCTCTCAGTTCCATGGCGGACAAGACGAGTTCGGATTGATAGCCTCCATCCATGGGAATGGGCAGCTTGTTGGGGGATCCCCAGACGCCAGAGATGGTTGCTCTGATCGGTTGAGAGACGGGTTAGAACAAGAAGGAAGAGTGTATAACTCCTTTGAGGAAAACTTTTTGGGTAAACTTGCTTGCTTCTGCATCTTCCTTCAGCCTTAAATTTATGTGTATCAGCAACGAAATCTAGGCTGAGCTAGAAAGGACCCTCAATCTGGATTGTGAAGTGTGTCCACGGAAACTCCGCCGCCGGTTAAGCGGCACTTCCGTTTCCAGTCGATCCATTTTCGGTTTAATGCGCTTCTGGGAAAGCTTTCTAATTTCATCAATCCATCTACTAGGAAACCTACACCCCTCTTTCAACGCACACTCACCTACCTGTAAACTAGCCAATCAAAATCGAAAATCGCATCTCCATTCGGCCTGTAAATTGATTAATTATTTCGAAATGTATAGAAATGAAATTTGTGTGATTCTTTATTTATATTTCGCTTTCCCCCCATCACTTACCAACAGCACCTGGTAAAAGTTTTTCTTTTCCTGCCCAATATTTCATCTTTTTAAGCTGTATCGTTGGATTTAAATCCGGGGTCAGTGGACCCCTTTGTCCGATCCCTTGGCTCGGCGTGGCGGTGCCTGCCAGCGGCGTCGCTGGTGGAGCTGGGTCGTGATTGAGGGTAGATCTGGGGGCCTGATCCTCACAGTTTATTTTTGTATATTATATTTCTGTACTCTACTCCAGTTTCAAGTAAAACAAACGAGCTAAATAGCTTAGTTAGTAGAAATATAAAGCGCGGTTCAAAACCCTAACCCTAAGAAATGTCCTTTGTGTATAGTTCCAGTTGCATTGTAGTTAATTAAGCAACGCCGGCGTTGTAATTGAAATTGGGAATAAGACCGGGTGGGAAAGTGTTCGGGGGTACTGCCCTGTCCGGGGTACTGTACATCCACGTTAACAATTTGCCAAGCTTTTGGACTGCGATATGCAAGCCTGGAGCATTTCCTGCAAGTCCCAAGTAATCATGGCTCTGCCAAAAGGGGATGAAAAGCGTGAAGCAATAAATGGCTTTACATATAAATTTTTTAGAGTCCACACCCACTTCTTTTCATCTCCTTCACGAACGTAATGTCGCAAAAAAACGAGGGAATTATAAAGAACAATCCAGCATTATCACGTCAGGTCCAAAAAAAGCTTTCAAAGACCAAGGCAAGGGAATAGGTAAAACGATTGATACTGCGCTCCCGAGGAACTGAACTGTTCGGAATCTTTAATTCCTATGTGATAGCGGAGCTTTTTTGGGAGCAATCTCAGCCATGATGTTGCCAAACCTCTTCTACAAAAATATGAATGGCCCATGTTACGTGGCCATTTGTCCACCAATATAATGATTGCTGGATTGCGGGACTGGTGTACATATTTTAACAAACCTGTCTCGCCTATTTTCATGTAGTTTTCATTACATAATTCGTGGCCCCCATTTGCTACGCGATCTCTGGAAGCATCTCTATGAGAAGGAGCTAAAGGCAAAATTTCTGTATACGATCAGGATCAAAATGCAGGTGATAATCTAATTATACACGTACATATATGCAGTATAATCATCGTCTTAACTTCGTAAATTAATGCTCCAGTTCCCCCGTTAAAGACACATAAATATGAAGTTGACCCTAAGTAAGCTATAGCGGGTCATTTGGTTCTATCTCTAGAATGACTCGAAGATACCAGGGCCAAAATGTGTTGCGGATATATTGAAACAAGTTTTGCAGTCCGTATATGATTTTGTAGGTTCCCACGACGCTCTGGGTCGTCCCAATAGGATATTCTCTCCATAGAATTGTCTTTTCGCCTTGACGGGAGGTACCAGCCAGATACCACGAGTGGCCACGGATGAATATCGCAGGGAGGTATGGGAGTGTGCAGAGTAGGCGATCCGACTCGGCCATGGCATGCTCCGAGATTCTTTTTAACACGTCGTTTGCACCATCTTGACCGTTCCCCCCATCGCCTGCCGAAGGTTCGGAAGGCGCTGTTCTGACTGCCGTCGTGTATTTTTGCAAAAGTCGGCCTTCCAGTAGCTGCGACCACATGTTCCATTGTGCGGCCTGCCATATGCCGACTTGAAGTGACTGCCGCTGTTCATCACCACCAGTCGTTTTGACCTCGATGCTGATTGCGACTGGGGCATCTAGGAGCGGGGGGGCGTCGCTGTGGTTGATGGACGAGCTGGGAAGACTTTTGCGCAAAGTCTCGACAGCCGCTGCCGCAGCGATAGTGGTTGGATCAGCTGGGTGGAGGTTGGATGGACACGCGACAAGACACAAATCTACCATCCTCAGCTTCTGGCTTGCGAAAGAGCTATACATACGAATAGCTTTGGCGTGAGTTCTGTCACATTATTAGCGATGTAATTAACGTATATCGGGAGGCTGGTAAACCTACGTGATGCGCACGTCCAACAGGTCGTTGACAACCCCTCGTTTCCCGCTGAGAGCAAGACGCAGGAGTGGGAAATGAACACCGCATATCCACCCATCTTCGTATTGGCCCGTCGAAACGCAGCGACTTGCGTCCTCCACAATGTCCATCACGTCCGAGACGGACGGGGTCGGGCCTAATAAATCACGCGTCTCGTTCTCAGCAAACATGTGATGGGGTATGCGTGGGAGGCGGCCGGTTTCAGTTTCTTTACTAATGGAATCCTGGTTGTAAAACATACGTTATAACTGAACATTTAACGGCGGCAACCGCGGGTGCTAACCTTTAACCGCTCTGGGAAGATGCCGACGCCACTCTCAATGTCTTCCATTATTTCGAGCATAGCAAGCAGCTTCGGCGGCAGCGACTGTGTCCGCGACAAAGGGTACGTTACAAGTGCACCGGGACCTAGAGCAAGCCTCGCCAGTTCCTTAGTTGGAGAAGTCTGACCTGATCTTGTAGAGACGCCAGAGCTCGTCGCCGACTGCACGCTGCCAGTCGGCTCCCATACTTGTGGTTGAGGAGTAAAGCAGAGCCGGGGAGGGGCAAGTATTGCGGACGGAGGGTGTTCTCCTCGTTGTCGCGGCGTGGCTTCCTGGTCAAAGGTTGCGTCTTGGTCTTCCGTCGCAGTCGTCCGACGCTTCTTCCCCGTCGGGGTCCTAGTATTGACGTTATATGTGGCGCTCGTCGATAGAGGTGGATAGGTCGTCCAAAGGGGTGGAGAGGCGAGGGAGTGGCAATTGGCGATGGCGGCGGACCTCGCTCGTTTGCGCTTGTTGGTTGGCGAAATGGAGACGGAGGGCAAGTTTAGGGAAGGTAGATGGGGACAGGGCGGAACAACCTGCTCAAGCCAGTTGAGGATGCTGACGTTACATCGTTGACTGAGCTGGGCCATGAATCAATCGTTCGGTAGGTGGAAGGCGTGATGGGTTGTAATCAATGATTGCGGTTTTGTCGGCATCGAATCGCTCAGTCCGAGTATGATATAGTGTCCAGGATGTTGCTTCGCCCGACTATTGATGGTGCTCATGGCAGAAGATTTCGATTGGCCACAAGTTGCGGGGCATTGCCATGGAGACAACAGCGAGTTGGGTGATTATGTAATAGGCCTGTGCGTTTTCCGTTTATTTTTGTGAGTCACTCGTCCGGGCACTTTTCTGCTTTGCCAGGCCGGGCAGTAACCTCGACGTGAGTATGGTCCGGTGCGCATTTCGGGATGCTTAATTGTGGCCATGCTTGCCAAGACGATTCGCCTATTGACAGGAGAGCGGACAATGCAAAATAAGTAGAGCAAACATGTTGGATCATGATGGATAACATCTGCCACATATTCACTATTTACTGGCCCAATTTAGGCGATGTAATAGGCCGGCAACCACATCTGGTGCTATACCTACCTACCCACCCCATACATTACCGATAACTGCACGACTGCTTGAGTTCGTACGATGCAACAGTAAAAAGGGCGTTATCCTGCCGACTCCGTCAGCTGGGCACTGAAATTTGGTCGACGTGAAATGAGGCTCTTAAGCCTTTCTCAATAGCTGGGCTAATCGAAGCTCGCACCAAACTGAATGAACCCTTCCGACTTTCCCGCTGCTGTGCTGGCCAGATCTTCGACCTTGGTATTGCCCACCGACGCTTGGCCATACGCAATAAATGCGTTTTCAACATCATAGGGTGGCATCGGCGTCTGCTAATGTACCTCCCGACCAACCAAAGGCGTCGAGAACAGGAATGACCTTTTTCCTATGACATCCACCATCTGCCGTTATTGCGAACCAATCGGTAAGATATGCACATGTTGTGCGTTAGCATCCACCTCACAATAGGGGCCATTGGGGCCATTGGGGCCATGCTGATGGAATGACGGGGGCCAACGGGCTTTCAGCTGCGCTTCTTGGAAACCTTGGCAGGATGCCCATGAAGTCGGCGTTGGAGCCTAGGAAAAAATATAAGCTTGTTCTGATGCTGACGGCCGGTTGCGGCATTGCATGGGTGCGTTCAATGTGGACAAAACTAGCGAGAGAGATGAGGGTTGAAAGGAGTGGTTACTTTTGCAGACGTTAGGCAACGTGTGCGATTCCGTTGTCCCTTGCTATGCTACCCAGTCTGATCCCTTTCTGCTTTCACACCAAATACATGTTTCATTGAAGCCGTGGGTGGTATCATGCCGGAAACCCTCCGGCTATTGCGGATCGGCTCTCTCGTGTCAGTTGGCGATGGTTGGCGCTGCCGCTTTCTGTTTACCTTTTTCTGCGGCTGCCCTTGCGGCTACTCCTGCTGCCATTGCTGTTGCCGTTCCCGAAAATATGAGGGACCACAGTCGTCTGCGCCGACGCTCCTCGCCAGGATTGGTGTTGTTGTTTTCCCCAACCTGACTCCCCGTTGCTCCTGCTCTGCGGTAGCATTGCCGTCACGTCCGAACTTTTTTAATAACTCAGCTTGCGATCGACTTTTCTGGACCCTTAAGGGGTCACTCGAAAGCACCATCCAATTCATGCCTAACAGAGGCTAGAGTTGTTCTTTGCGGCGCAGATTCTGGTTGTTGGTTGGGGTCAGGTTTTGATCTTACATTCGGGGAAGTCGAAATGTTACTGAATGCAAGAAATAAAATTATTTATAAATGGTATTTTTCAAAATGGGGTTTTGGCTTTATGGCACAATAATAGGAAATTATAACAGGTTGCGGAAAATAATTACTTTTATATCTTAATTAATATTTATTGGATTTTGGTTTAGCTGTTATCCGTTAATAATAAACGCCCTTTAATTCACTTTCGCCTTCTTTCCTCGTATTATATTATTTCCGAAAACTAATAAAAATAAAAGATTTTCATTAATTGGCTTTATAAACAGCATTAATATAAACCTTTTTCTTCATTTTATTAAAATTTGAACCTGTGAGGATCAGGCCCCTAGACCTACCCTCAGAATCACGACTCGGCTCCACACCGAGCCAGGGATCGGACAAGGATCCACTACCTCCGGATTTAAGCGCGTCTCTTGAGCGCGTCGTCGATTGTAATTTCTCTCTTCTCTTCAGTTTAGAATTTTCGTCGATAGCGCCCAATACACTGAGGTTCTCCAATGTATGCCTGGCCGTGACATAATTCTAAACTCACTATGATTTGCTGGTGAAGCAATTAAAATATATCGTTCAATCCCTTCATTCAATCGTTCACCACGTCGGCTGTGCACGACGGTAAACTAGGCCACAGAAGACACCATTCGCGAAATCAATGTCGCCGCGTAAGAATTACGGCCCACCGATTCGCCAATCCCAACGCGTGACAAACGCAAACTCAGCAAAGCCAGATAATTTGGCTTCCGGCACTGCTACTCCCAACACCGAAGACTCGGACCAAAACGGAGAGATTACAGTTGCCCCAGTGAGCCCAGAGCCAGTAGAGCCCGCTCCTACCAGCGCCAACACAGAGCCTGAAGAGCCCGTTGAGCCCCAATCCGACACAGAGCAAGATCAGCCAGTCGACAGCATCGAAGTTGACGGATCGTACGAGTACGAGTCAGTTTCTGAGCACCCAGAAGAGGCGCGAAGCCCTCCTCACCAACCTTCTGCCAAGACGTCAGACGGCAGGAACGAAATTCCGAAATCTCCAAGCAGAGCGCCCTCGCCTGCCGCCCAAATGAGAAGCGAAATGGCAGACGAAAGCGAAAACACAACCGGCCAGGCTACCATCACTCAATCACAGCTGCAAGATCTTTTGGCCACCATTGCCCAACTTAAAGACCAGCTCGCCACCCGGAGTAACAATGCCACCCGTCAAACCCGCGGTATTACGCCTTTGAACAGCGCCTTTGGAGGGGCTGAGTTTAAGCCCCATGGTATCGCTGCCCGGACAGCATTTAAGCCTTACGGAAGTAACCAAAATGCTAAAAACCCTGCCTACGACAGGACGGCACGTAAAGCCGGCATCGACCCCGGCATGTTTGATGGTGATAAGGATCGTTTTGATAAATGGATCACCAAAATCGCAGATAAATTTGTAGAGGACGACGAAACTTACAAAACAGAAAGAAGCCGCATGGCGGTGATCAATTCCCTCACTGAAGGGCTTGCCAACGACCTTATCCAAGGCCGCTATGAATCCACCATTATGCCTTTCAGCAGCGCGGCCGAAATGGTCGCGACCCTAGCCGCTGTTTACCACGATGACAATCAAGCCTCCAAAGCCCGTGAGGAGCTTCGTCACCTGAAGTTTAGTCTGTCGGACAAGTCAACAGACATCCACCAGTTTATTGGCAAGGTTAACAGCCTAGCCGATAAAGCCAACATTGCCAAAACGGAACGCAAGTTGGTTCTCTATGAGCACATTCCTGCCAACCTGAACCCCCAGCTTTTCAGCCTATCCAAAGACCCAAATATCTCGTACGAGACCTTTGCCGGAGAAGTTGCGAACTCGGCGCTGGCCCAACAACGCGCTTGGGAGGAGCTCCGCGAGAACCGCAAAAAGAGGGAAGAGCGCCGTGAGCGTTCAGCCAGCGCCGAACGCAAACAGCGTCGACGCGAGAATCGCCGGCACAGCCAGGAAGCCAAGAACCAAACCCGCACACAGACCATTGACGCCCCGAAGTCGCCCAGCAGAGAAGACGCCAAATTGGTCACTGAGGGTAGATGCTTCCTTTGCAAAGAAGCCGGGCACCTGGCACGCAATTGCCCCCAAAAGGCCGCTCACATCGCCGCCGTTCTCGCCCTTCAACACGAAGGCGATCGAGAGGCTCGTGAACGATCCGGCCACAGCTCATCTTCGTCGGATTCGGAAAACTGCTAAGGCTGCCGGAAGTCTCCTCGGCAGTCTGCATGCCTCAGATAGCTAAAATCGATAGATCACCCAAATTAAACACCTTCCTTGCTCCCATTCAATTGCAAGACAAAGGTCGTGGTCTCAACGCCCAAGCTCTCTGTGACACTGGAGCAGATGTGTATTTATCCATTCGACCGAGCCTCGCGAAAAAGGTCGCCCAACGTTTAGAGCTACCTATCAAAAAGCTCCCAAAACCTTTGGATTTTGGAGATTTTAACCGGAAGGTCACCGCAAGAGCCACCGAATACCTTCGGCTCACTTTGCAAATCGACGGACGACAATTCCCACGGCAGAAATTCATCCTCCTCGAAACGGCACACGATGTGTTTATCGGACAAGAATGGTGGACGAAATATCGAGTAGGCTTATTCCCAGCTACCCGCAGCTTCGTTTGGCCCAACGACCTGCCCGCCATGGCCCAATACTCACCCGCAATCGTTGTACGACGTTCAAATCCGCCTCTGGACCTCGAGGCCCAAGCTGACGCAGTCCGCCGGGACCGCAAGATGGAACAAGAAGACCGTCGCATCCAGGTCCGCAAGATACTTCAAGGCCCTAAACGCCAAAACGGAAACCAGGCTCAAATCGCAGAAATTAGCGCCTTCCCGACCATCCCAAAGACCGTTTCCAACAAAGGCCTGCCAGCTAATATTTGTGCCCTCCTTAACGACCCTCGTCAAGATCGATGGAAACGATCCCCGTTACCCACGGAGCCTATACCGTTGGTACCAGTAAACGACACGCCTACGACCAGCCTGAATGCGGTATCAGCCCTGCAGTGGAACAAGACTCACGATGGACGTCCCATTCCATTCCCTGCAGACGAAGACCCGGAGCACATCGCGCAAGTACGAGCCAAATTACCCAAAGCACTTGCCCACCTTGAGGGTTTCTTTTCCAAAAAGGCGTCGACGATTCTCCCGCCTAGCCGACCCGGTTTCGACGTGGTTTTGGAACTCGAGAAACCTTTGGAGGGGAGGCCAGCCCGCTATTCGACCCCTTTCGCGATGATGGAGTTGGAAAAGGAAACCATCGACGAACTTCTGAGGATTGATTTTATTGAACGGACAATGGAGGAGACCGCAGCTTCAACTTTGTTCGTTCCTAAACCGCAATCGAAGGAGCAACGTTTTTGTGTGGATTACCGATGGGTAAACAAATTCATCAAAGGACGACAAGTACTTGCCCCCGACGTGGCCGGGACGTTGAGCAAGTGTGGAAAAGCCCGGAGGATGACCAAGATCGACATTATTCGAGCTTTTAACAGATTGCTAATGGATCCGAAGTCACGGTATTTAACGGCGTTCAAAACCCGACAAGGCACATTTCAGTGGAAGGTCCTACCCTTTGGACTGAAGGTCGGACCCGCCTGGTTCCAAGCTTTTATCAACGCTCAGCTTAATGAACTGCTGGACGCTTTCGCGAGCGCCTACGCAGACGACGTGTTGATTTATACCGAGGATAAATCGGAGCAAGTCCACTTTGAGCAAACCGAGGAGGTTATTTACAGGCTGCACAAAGCCGGACTCCAAGGCGATATTAAAAAGTCAAGTTTCGGCGTTTTCGAAATCGAATACCTAGGTTTACTTCTAGAGATCGGTAAAGGTATCCGCATCGACCCCAAAAAGGTCGAAGCCATCACCAGCTGGCAATGGGACGACGTCACCTCCGTTTCCGCCGTACGATCCTTCCTAGGCTTATGTAATTTCGTCCGGACGTTCTGCCATCACGCCAGCGAACAAGCAGAACCTCTGACCCGATTATTGAGAAAGGGAGTCCCGTTCGAAAAAGGCCCCGAGCAGAAGGCCGCTTTTGAAGCTTTGAAAGAACTGGTGGTCACCGCCCCCGTGATGAGTTTCTTTAAACCCGGTATGCCTGTCCGGATGGACACCGACGCCAGTGGCAGGGCCACCGCCGGTGTCGTGTGGCAGCAACAGGACGATGGCAGCTGGAAGCCAATCGGCTATTCGTCCAAAATCATGTCCCCTGCTGAACAAAACTATCCGATTCAGGATCAGGAACTATTGGCTGTAATCAATACGCTGAAGGACTTCGAACCAGCCCTGTTAGGTACCAAGTTTTGTGTTTTTACCGATCACCAGGCCCTGATTTATTGGTCAACCAAGAAACTTTTGTCCGCGCGCCAGATACGATGGGCAGATTACCTGGCCAATTTCGACATCACCTTTAAATACCGTCCCGGCAAGGATAATGTGGCAGCCGATGCCCTTTCGCGCAAAACCATCGACAGCCCTACGGTCAAGGCCCGAGCTGTGTTAGACCGCACCATTGCACTAATCCCTCCAGAAAAGATCGACTCCCGACCCGGCGAACCTCTTCCAACCATTAACAACTTGGAACCCTCCGCACCTCAAGGAGCTGACCTAGTGGCCCTTATCCTGGAAGAGAACCTAAAACAGAACCTAGGTCGCCATGACAGTCTGTTAACGGTACCCGAGACTACCCAGGATGGCAAGATCTCCTTAAGAACGGCTCTCATCCGCGAAGCTCATGAGCCCAAGATCTTCGGCCATGGAGGCCAGAACAAAACCCTGAGCCGCCTGAAAAGAGATTACTGGTGGCCCGACCGAAATCGAGACGTCAAACGCTACATTAAGAATTGTCGCGAATGTCAACGCAACAAGAAGACGGACACCGCGGAGACCTTGGCCATGCGGTATTATCAGACCGTGTACCGTTGGAAAGGCGTCCCCGACTTATGGCTTTCCGACAACGCCGGACCGTTTATATCCGAGTTCCTAAACACTTTAAACGAGTTGACAGGAACAAAGCATAAACATGGAAGCGCCCGCCACCCTCAAAGTCAGGGCAGCGTCGAAATTACCAACGCTAAATTGGATCAGAAAATGCGCTTTTATGTAGACAAATACCAAACGAATTGGCGACGGCATATTCCCGCCTTCGACTTCGGCCACAACTCGTCCGTTCACGCCTCTATCGGCATGGCACCGATCGAAGCAGAAACAGGAGCTCGCCCTAGAGACCCGCTCTCTCTACCTTTACCCGAAAAAGACCTGGAGATCGGTCAGCAACAAAAGGCGCTGGAAATGGTCCGCCAAGCCCGGCAAGCTCAGGAACTGGCCCGCAACAACGGACTCGGGGCGCAAATAGAGCAACAGAGGCAGGCTAACAAGAAACGGCGACCGGTCGACTTTACGGTGGGAGATGCGGTTTACGTTAGCAAAAAGGGGTTTTCCACAGAAGCTCCTACGACCAAGTTGGACTCGCAAAATGCAGGACCATGGACGATTCTCGAGGAAAAGGGTCACAGCTTCATTCTCGACACCCCTGCCTGGTATAAAGGTAGTAAGCTGTTCCACGCCAGCCGACTGCGCAAGGCAGCAACGGATCCATTACCTCAGCAGTATCAAAAGCTGGAACCACCGGTCGAAATTAACGGAGAACCGGAGTGGGAGGTGGAGCAAGTGTTGGCCTCACGTCTATTCGGACGAAAGAAGACGTTGCAATATCAGGTATCGTGGGTCGGACTCGACCCTGATGAGACATGGTATGAGGCCCGCGACTTGAAAAACTCACCAGTACTGCTGGATACCTTTCACAGGGAGTACCCCGACGCAGCAGGACCTCCGGTAAATTTGCAACAGTGGATCAGGAGCGCAGCAGAGGATGTTTTTGCGGAGGACGGACCCGAGGACAATGTTGCCGAGCACGATGCGAAAAAGACACGAGAGCGGAGGAAGGCCCCGAGGAGACACACGTGACAAACTCAAGACTCTGACCGCCTACGTCGATCAGGCCTTAGAGGGGGGTAATGTGAGGATCAGGCCCCTAGACCTACCCTCAGAATCACGACTCGGCTCCACACCGAGCCAGGGATCGGACAAGGATCCACTACCTCCGGATTTAAGCGCGTCTCTTGAGCGCGTCGTCGATTGTAATTTCTCTCTTCTCTTCAGTTTAGAATTTTCGTCGATAGCGCC